>NC_092012.1:26746977-26766977 GCF_042242105.1 Pempheris klunzingeri | reverse complement strand
GCCAAAGCTGAGATTTAGCAATAAATGCTAACTGTCTAATGCATGTGCTCAGAGAGAGAGAGAAGACAAGTCTGAAATCTTGTGTTTTGGTCCTTTAGACAAGAAAGAACCCCAAGACCAAGTAAAGACGTGAGTAAAACAGAATCTGACCTGAAGATGAGTGACTGTCTTGGTGATCATTATTACTATTGTTTTATCAGTAACAGTGTTATAGACTAGTAATGCAGCATATTGTAGTAACACGTATGTGGATCCATGGGTGAACGCACAGTAACAGCAACATCGAGTCAAGTGAACCGGATCACCTCAGTGAGTGACTCAGAGTAACATGAGTCTGTAAAATTAACAAAGTTTACTACCAAGTATCTACAGCAGCCCAACCAAAAGCTGCGCCCCTTACTGTACTGGAGTGTGTAGCCTTAAAACCTCTTATCAGGTTGCTTTACTTCACAGCCTACTAGTAACAATTCAGTATGTAATGGTTTGTTTACTACATCAAATCAATGTTACCATACTTGTGTAAACACTATTTTTGGTTGTGTATTTTCAGAATGTTCCAGAAAAGTTCAAGGAGGCACTATGGAGCAACACCTTATTGCAAAAACCCATCTCTCACCATCAAGGTGATATCGTTGGTGGAGACCACCCGTGTTGGGACGTGGTCCTTCAAAAATAACACTGTCGAGGCAATAGATGTACGGACCTACACAGATGCTGCTGTCTCTGATGGGAGTACAGCTTTTAAAGCTGTACTTGCACCAGAGACAGCACCAATCTTGGAGGAGGGGCGATGTTATGTCGTCAAGAACTATGCCATTACCGACAATGGCACTATAAGGACCAGCCCCAACACGGTGGTTTATGTAACTGCCAGCTTCCCGGTTCCCACTGCTTTGGAGGAGGAAGCGAGGAGGATTTTCAACCCACCGTCACCCACCTGTCAAATTAAAGATTTAAATGACAGAGTGGACCAGTGGGTGACTGTGGAGGGCTGTGTGACCTCAGTAAGTTTCAACATCCAAGTCCTGGCACACACACACTCACACACAGACACACTTACAGACAGACAGACACACACTCACTCACTCACACACATAGACACACACACACACTCACTCACACACATAGACACACACACACTCTCACACACTCACAGACAGAGACACACACATAGACACACACACTCACTCACACACATAGACACACACACACTCTCACACACTCACAGACAGAGACACACACATAGACACACACACTCACTCGCACGCACACACTCCAAGTCCTGGCACAGCACCTTCTCATCCCATTTCATGTCAAACTAGCACAAAGAAACGTGATGAAATGCACCCATTTCACATTGATGCTATTTTCTATACTCTGAGACACAGATTCATTTCATGTCTTACCTTGGCTTTATATACTAGTAAGACTATATTGGATGAAAACCAAGTCAGTGAAAGTTGTGAAATTGATGCCATGTTTTTAAAGATGTGCTGCTTCTGTCACATTTAGTTGGGAACCTTTGAGCGGCATGCTGGCATACATGGCAAAGAAGTGCCCAGGAGGGCCATTGTGATCACCCAGGTACAGGATCATTATTAAATGTTGTGTCTGTTTGGTTTCGGTTTTGAGAAGTATTAAGCACCCTGCTTCATGACTATCTTTTTTATTTTAGGATGACGCACAGATTGAGGTGGTGCTATGGAGGGAGGCGAACCTCAAAAAGGTGGACATTGGGATGCCTGCTCGCCTGACCCATCTCAGTGTACGCAGATCACCCAGACATGGATTATCGCTGCACTCAACAGCATTTTCACGAGTCGAGGTCAGTAAATCCATCTACAGTTTGATCTTCCTGGAGCATGCAATCCAATGGAGTTGTTCCAGCAGTAATTAAAATGCTTATTCCCTCCAGGTTGTTCCTGGAAAAAACATGGTGGAGGTGAGGGGCATCAGGGAGGTCGAGAACGGAGATGTGGAGGTCCTCGACACAAAAGACCAACAGCATATCATCCCAATGGATAAATGGAATGCACTCTACCCTGAGCCTATGACAGCCATACCAGCAAAACTCGTCATTGAATACACTGCGTCCGGCATGGCCAGTGTCAATGTAATAGAGTAATTATATCATTAATAAATAGTTAAAGTTATAATTGTATTGTTATTTACAGTATTTGTTAATTATTGAATAGTTATATTAATAGATAGTTAAAGTTATAATTGTATTGTTTTTTACAGTATTTGTTAATTATTGAATAGCTATATTATTAAATAGTTAAAGTTATAATTGTATTGTTATAGTATTTGTTAATTATTGAATAGTTATATTATTAAATAGTTAGTTATAATTGTAGTTATTTACAGTATTTGTTAATTATTTAATAGCTATATTATTAAATAGTTAGTTATAATTGTAGTTATTTACAGTATTTGTTAATTATTGAATACTTATATTATTAAATAGTTATTATTATAATCATTAATATTTCACTTAAGAGCTGTTAATTTAAATAATCCGTTATGTTGTTTAGTTACTATTGCTTGAAAATGTTGTTAAAATAAACATGTTTGTTATAATTGTACTATGGTTACTATAATTCTTGTTACATGTGCTGTTTGCAGTAGATCAATGAACAAATCAATGAACATTAACAGACACACACACAGACAGATTCACAGACACACACACACACAGACAGGCTCACAGACAGATAGACACACACTCACACACTCACATGCACATCCTTCAACTTCAATTTGAAGTCACACACACAGACACACACACACACACACACACATACACAGGCTCACAGACAGATAGACAGACACACTCACACAGAGACACACATATACAAACACACACAGACACAGACACACACCACACACTCACTCACTCACTCACACACTCACATGCACATCCTTCATTTCACAAATTGAAGTTGAAGACACAGACACACACACAGACACACACACACACACACAGACACAGACACACACATACACACACAGGCTCACAGACAGATAGACAGACACACACAGAGACACAGACACACACACACACAGGCTCACAGACAGATAGACAGACACACTCACACAGAGACACTCACACACACAGACACAGACAGACACACATACACAGACACATAGACACACACTCACTCACTCACTCACTCACACACACACTCACAATCACTCACATGCACATCCTTCAACTTCAATTCAACTTCAACTTCAATTTGTGCTGGTCTTTGACCAGCACAAATTGAAGTTGAAGACACAGACACAGACACACACACACACAGACTCACACACACAGGCTCACAGACAGATAGACAGACACACTCACACAGAGACACTCACACACACAGACACAGACTCACTCACTCACACACACACACACACTCACAATCACTCACATGCACATCCTTCAACTTCAATTCAACTTCAACTTCAATTTGTGCTGGTCTTTGACCAGCACAAATTGAAGTTGAAGACACAGACACAGACACACACACAGACAGACACACACACACAGACACACACACACAGACACACACACAGACACAGACACACACACACACAGGCTCACAGACAGATAGACAGACACACTCACACAGAGACACTCACACACAGACACACACTCACACATTAACACATACTCACTCACTCACACGCTAACACACACACTCACTCACACACACACACACACACACACACACACACACACACACACACAGACACTCACTCACACTCACTTACAAATAGAAATAATAGTTAAATAAATAACGTTGACTTCCATTAAATGACCAGTGTGACCCTATAGCAGCACAAAATGGCGGTTTGGTGTATTAATTCACTTGCAGTAGGAAATTACAAGCACGCATGCACACACACACACACACAAACAAAACATTGGATTTAGACAATAGCCATACACATGTCCTTCTAAGTACACCTGCAGCCTCTAAACTCTTTGCGATAAGCTAAACTGGAGGCTATACAAATCATGTGGACACTGAAAATATGTCATGTTTCCTTAAGAATCAGATTTAGTGAGACTTAGTTAAGATTTCCGTGACAACTCTCGAACGTCCGACTGTCCCTGAACGCCCCTCGCCAGAGCCGCCCGTTGCCGGACCCGTAGAAGTTCCCAGTCTTTCTCCTCTCATCCTCTGAGGTAAGTGGACGTGTCTCCTGACTGTGGTCATTTTTTAACAAATAAACACGAACTTTGTGTGGTTTAGACTGTTAATTAGCTAATTACTGATGTGATAACTGATATGGAGTTCACACATAGCAGGACTTACAGCTACTCTTGTAATTTGTAACTTTGTCACTCTGACAACTGATAGCTGCTAACAGCTAACGGTCGACGGTTAGCTAATGCTAGCGTCATGCTAACGGCTAGCATCTGACAATGACTCTGCTTTTTACAGTCATTATCAGATGCTGGCCGTTAGCATGGCGCTACCGCTAGCGTCATGCTAACGGCTAGCATCTGACAATGACTGTGCTTTTTACAGCACAGCATTAGCTGTGTTAGCTAATGCTGTGCTTTAGAAAGTACAGTCATTGTCAGATGCTAGCCGCTAGCAGTTAACAGCCATCAGGGACAAAAGAGCCAGCACTGAATTTAGTAAGGATTCAAGGAACTTTATTTGTCATACCAACACACATTTACACATGGGGAGGTATGAAATGATGTTCTCAGGTCCTGTTTTAAGCCAAGATAAATATGAAATAATAAATAAAATATAGAAAATAGAGGTCCTACATGAAATAAAATAGAAGTATTTGCTGCAGGTAGGTGTGTGTGAGGGTGTGTGTGAGGGGTGTGTGTGGGATCAACAGAGCACCACCAGAGTTCAGCAGTCTAACAGCTTCCGGAAATAACCTGCTCCTGAGCCTGCTGGTCTGCCTCCAGGTGCTCCAGACGCAGCCGCCTGCCCGAGGGGAGAGGGCCGAAGAGAGTGTGTGCAAATAATAAATATGAATAAATAAATCAGTAATAAATATTGTGTGTTTTTGATGTCTCTGCTGAATTAAAATATGAACTGAGTTTATGTCCTTTCTTTGTCTCATGTATTAAAACAATGACACCTGCCAAAGCTGGGGTTTAGCAATACATGCTAGCTGTCTAATACATGTGCTCAGAGAGAGAGGTTTGAAATGTATTTTTGTCCTTTAGACAAGAAACCGCTCCAAGAGCCTGTCCTAAGGTGAGTAAAACAGAGTCTGACCTGAAGAGGAGTGATTCTCTTGGCTGTGGATAACTGATTAGCTGTCTTACATCTATTGTTGCCATCTATCCATGATGTTTGATCATAGTGGGAGACTTAAGCCACCTCACCTTTTGAGATTTTTAAATCACTTGGCTAAACATGCAGTTAAATGGTATCCAAGTGCAATTGTCAATCATGATTTTAGTGAATGATTGTTGTTTTCTCTGCGATCTACAGTCCGAGAAGAAGAAGACGACCTGTTTCCCGTCGGCCCTGTGTCTTCCAATTCCCCCAACCCTCTATCCTATCCTCTGTCCTGCTACATCTGCTGTCTCTGCCTTCTTTCTCCCTCCCTTTATTTCACACTATTTTCAATCTTGAAAAAAGCCCTTTTTGATGAATGGTCTCCATACCTACCTGGAAAAGCAGATGAATGGTCTCCATACCTACCTGGAAATGCAGATGAATGGTCTCCATACCTACCTGGAAGTATTACTCTGAAAATCCACATTCTCTTTGCGTGGTGTGACAGCTTCTGCAGACTCTGCAAAACCGCATTCCCTTTGCCTGCTCTCTAAGCCACAGCACTCTGCCTAAACTCTGTGTGGTCTCTAAGCCACAGCACTCTGCCAAAACTCTGTGTGGTCTCTAAGCCACAGCATCCATACAACCTACAGAAACTTTGACCACTGACGCTGACCTTGGAAACTACCGATCATCATGCCCAGAAAAGGAAAGAGATCTCAAGCTCAAAAACTACGCTGGCAAAAGTTTAGTGAGTCTGAACCCTCTGTACAGCACGAACAGAACCATGAACCGACTGTGAGTACTCATCGTCACAGTAACACTGAGATAAGTGTTCCTGAACCAGCTCAGGCTAATGTTACATGTGTGTTAGCCTCCCGCAGTCAGAGGCATCAGAAATATGCTGAATCTAACAACAGTCAGTGCACCTGTAACTCTGCATCGTTTCTAGCAGTCCTGCATGAGAGACAGCACCTCCAAGCAGCAGATCTTGACCTTGTTTTGGACAGAGGCCATGTAATGTATCAACTCACTATGGCTCAGTTGAAGGCTGAAGGACGAATGGTTCATAATTACTTGAACACAGAGGAAATTCCTGACATTGTGTTTGGATACAGTGAGCAGCACTTAATGACAAAGTGCGAGTCCATGTTTGGTATTTTTACAGCTGAAACAGGAGATTACCCGAACCTTCCCAACAGACTTCAGTGCCTGTCATCAGAGGTAAACTATGCTTTGCTGATTATGAGTTCTCTTTGCATCGCTGTTTTCCGAGACCAGCAAGGAAGGTATGGATTTTTTGACCCACACTCCAGGCAACCTGATGGCTTACCCCCCCATGGTACAGGTGATACTGGCACAGCTGTGATGTTTCTGTTCACACATTTGAATGATCTGATAGCAAAGATTGTCACATGTTTCAGAATGGCAGGTACCAGCCCAAACACTCCATACGAGCTAATGCCTGTGTTGTTTAACACTCTGCATGAAGTCTCTGTGGATAATAATGTGTCCCATGTAAACGCTGATGTTGAGCAAGACCGCAACACTGCGTCCAGTGTTACACAGGCTGAAATTGAGATGTCTTTGCCATCATGCTCAGCTCCCTATGCTGATATTGCACGGAATGGAAATGAATTTGTTGGTAACACTAGCACTGCAGTGGAATGTCCTACATCAGAGACATCAGAGTGTAACAATGATCATATGCCAGACCTGTCAAAACTTACCATACAACAAAAGCGAAAGTTTCTAAGAAGAGCTAAGGCATTGGAACAGAAAGAAGCTAGACGTGGCAAAAATGCTGAGAAAAGCAGACGAAAGGAAATTCGAAAAATAAAAAAAAATCTTAAACAGCGGGAAAGATATGCTAAAGATGCAGTTCGTAACAGACAGAAAAAATCATATGAAATTGAACGTTACAGGCAAAATGTTGAGTGCAGGAAGAGAAAGATGTCCTACATGACGAGTCGCTATCAACAAGACTCTAACTTCAGGCAAAGACAGAGATCGTATATAACGAACCGTTACGGTCGAGACAGTGGCTTTCAGCAGAGACAGAGATCGTATATGAACACTCGCTATCACCTGAATGCTGGGTTCAGACAAGCCCAGAAATTGTACATCACCAGCCGCTATGCAAAGGATCCTGCATTCAGATCCAAACAAAAAGAAACAATGAGACAACTCATGAGAAACAGAAGTGTTATGACTAGAACCGTGCGTTGTGCATTGAGACTAAGGAGAAAGTACAGACAGATAAACAGACAGCAAAACCAGAGGGACGACAGTATGATCAGAGAAGCTATAGCCATTTTCCAACTACAGATAAAGAACGGACCGACGTACGCCTGCACAGTTTGCCACAGAGCACTGTTTTCAAATCAAGTGCGATCCTGTAACAGAACAAAGTACGTTAAAGATGCACGTGTGTCTGAGGCCTGCCTCACAGGAAGGTTTGTTCATGTTTGTACAGATGAATGTCAAAATTCACAACAATGTACAGCACCAGATGAGAGAAGGAGCGAGTGGATTTGTCACTGTTGTCACAATCACCTCAAATATGGTTGCATGCCTTCTCTTGCCATGGCTAATCGTTTACAGCTTGCAGACATTCCAGATGAACTGTGTGATTTGAACATATTGGAGAGGCATCTTGTTGCTAAATGTATAGCATTTGCTAAGATTATCCCGCTTCCTAAAGGTCAGCAGAGAGCCATTCATGGTAACGTGGTGTGTGTTCCCTCTGAGGTACAAGAAACAGTTAATGCTTTACCCAGACTGAGAAGTGAATCACAGGTAATGAGAGTGAAGCTAAAGAGACGACTGTGCTATAAAGGCCATCAGTTGTTTCAAACTGTTACATGGTGTAAACTTGTGAGAGCTCTGCTTAAACTGAAACAGATCCATCCCCAGTACAGTGACATCACCATCAGAGATGAGCCAGAGTTGTGTGATCCCACACTTAATGATGAGGAGGATGATGAGAGTGATGAGGAGGATGAAATGAATGACAGTGATTATAATGTGGACGATCTGATGGAGATAGACAGGTGTGAGAGTGAGGCACTTTGTGAGGCAGAAAGAGAACCTGAAGACGCTGAACAAGATGTTGACAGTCAAGTGCGTGTTGACAACCGAGCTGAGCGGCAGTCAGATCAGAATGCTAATGCTGAGGGTGATGAACCTAATGGTGGTGTTGTACTCGAGTCATGTTTACAGCCGAGTGACATTTCAGAGGAGATACTGAGTTTCAGTGAGGGAATCTACTCTGTTGCTCCAGCTGAAGGACAAAAACCTGTAAGCTTTTTCAGAACTCCTAAACTTGAAGCGATGGCGTTCCCAGTTCAGTTTCCCACTGGTGAAAACACGCTTGATGAAACCAGACCTGTGAAACTAACACCATGCAGTTACTTCAAAACCAGACTTTGCTGTATTGATGACCGTTTTGCCAGAGATTCAAACTACTTGTTTTTTGCTCAGTTTGTAACAGAGATACATCTGGCCACTTCCAGCATGAGGATACAATTGCGGAAAGGCAAGCCCTTTACTCGAGACGGTCGTAAAATAACCAATGCCATGTTGAGAGACAAACTGGAGGTTGAAAAACTAGTGCGTAACAAAGATGCTGTCAGATTCATGATGCCACTGAGAGGCACCCCGGCCTACTGGGAAAAAACCACAAAAGATCTGTTTGCTATGATCAGACAGCTGGGAACTCCTACTTTCTTTTGCACATTTTCTGCTGCAGAAATGCGTTGGAAAGAGGTCATTACAGCTATTAAGACTCAACAAGGTGAGCAAGTGAATTTTGATGAGCTTGATTGGTCCGCAAAGTGTGACATACTACGCAGCAATCCTGTGACGACCATGCGTATGTTTGACAAACGTGTCGAGGCGCTCTTCAGAGATTTGATTCTGTCACCTGCGCAACCCATTGGCAAAGTAGTTGACTACTTTTACCGTTTGGAATTTCAGCACAGAGGAAGTCCGCACATACACTGCCTAATTTGGGTGGATGGTGCACCAGTGTTTGACGAAGACTCTGATAAGAAAGTCTCTGATTTTGTGTCAAAATATATCACAGCTGAGCTTCCAGACCCAGACACGCAACCAGAACTGCATAGGAAAGTATCAGAAGTGCAGATACACAGTAAAAACCACTCAAAGACGTGTGTGAAATATGTCGGCGCTAACTGTCGTTTTGGATTTCCGAAACAACCTGTCCCAAACACGATGGTATTGAGACCCGGACTACTTGATGATCCAGATCAAGAACCAGCATTGGATGAGAAACTCAAAGTACTGCACTGTTTGCTTCATCAACCTGAGATTGTATCTTTGAGTTTAGACCAGATTCTGGCACAGTGTGGCCTCACTGTTGACCAGTACAAACAATGTCTGCGTTCAAAAGCCAAAACAGAGGAAATTGTTCTTAAGCGTGATCCTAAAGACTGTTGGGTTAATGGCTATAACCGCTACCTCCTTGATGCCTGGGATGGCAATATGGACATACAGTTCATACTGAATGCTTTCTCGTGTATTGCGTACATTTGCAGCTACATCAGCAAAGCTGAACATGGTTTGAGCGAGTATCTGAAAACGGTGATTGCACATTCGCGTCATGAAAATGTAAATGAGAGTGACGAAATGAAAGAAATCATGCAGGCTTACTCAAAGAAAAGAGAGGTCAGTGCTCAAGAGTGTGTGGCTCGTGCATGTGGGTTGCACATGAAACAGTGTACTCGCAGTGTTGTGTTTGTACAGACGGATGACAATGCGCTTAAAATGAGTTACCCCCTCTCATTCCTAGAGAACAAAACAGATGACTCTGTCAATGTGTGGATGAGCGGGCTACCTGACAAGTACTACTCTAGACCAGAAACACCAGAGTTTGAGGCAATGTGCTTGGCAGATTTTGCTTCCACGTGTAGAATTGTGTATGGGAAACAGACACAAAGTAAAAATGCTGTTCCTCTGCTGAATAACATGGGACATGTTCAGATCAGAACTGGTGGTAAGCCTGCTATCATTAGATATCGGCGCTTCTCACAAGAAAAGAATCCTGAGGAATTTCATGGCACATTGCTGAAACTGTACCTTCCTCATCGCTCAGTGAGCCAGCTGACAAGTAGAAACTTCCCTACATACAAATTTTTCCATGACTGTGCTGCTGTTGAGCTACCAGGTTCAGATCAGCTTCAGTCTGTACAGCAAATTGTGAAAGAAAACAGAGAGAAATACGAAAAGCACAGTCAAGACATTGATAATGCCATTGTAGAGTTTGAACAAAGCGGCGTCTTAAGAAACGAATGGTGCAATCTGGCTCCCGAGAATGAAATACAAAGGTTAGAGTGCATTGAAGAATTAGAGGCACGAGACCCCGGTGATGACGTTCCAGAGAATGTACCGGACTATAACCCATCAGAAATGCGTTCAGAAATTGCTATCACGAGAGAGGCCCCTTCCATTGATCCTACAGTGTTGCGTCAAATGTATCAGAACCTAAACCAAAAGCAAGCGTCTGTTTTCTACTACATCCGAGACTGGTGTGTGAAACGTCTGAATAACTTAAATGCAGAACAGTTTTTCTTGTATGTTAACGGCGGTGCTGGCACAGGAAAGTCTCACCTTATTAAATGTATCCACGCTGAGGCATCAAAAATATTGTGCAAACTTCCACGACATGCAGATGAAGCAGACATTTCGAAACCCACTGTTCTGTTGACTGCACAGCAGCATTTAACATTTCAGGCACTACGTTGCATTGTCTCCTGAAACTGCCAAGGAGTTTAAAACCTCCATTCAGTGGCCTTGGAAATAAACTGGATGAA
Organism: Pempheris klunzingeri; assembly: GCF_042242105.1. Classification (NCBI taxonomy): domain Eukaryota; kingdom Metazoa; phylum Chordata; class Actinopteri; order Acropomatiformes; family Pempheridae; genus Pempheris; species Pempheris klunzingeri. Next base: position 26,755,894 of record NC_092012.1, on the reverse strand, counting down.
GTCAGGGCTGAGCTTTGTAACGCTGAAATACTGATCATTGATGAAGTGTCTATGATCTCAAAACCTCTTTTTGCCTATGTTGACGCGAGACTAAAGCAGATAAAAGGAATTCGACGACCTTTTGGTGGAATGTCTGTTCTTGCTGTTGGAGATTTCTATCAGCTCCCTCCTGTGAGACAATCTAAACCTCTTTGTGTTTATGATCCCTCTCAGATTGACCTGTGGCGTGATAATTTTCAGATGGTAACGCTGACTGAGATTATGCGGCAAAAAGATGACGTGGCTTTTGCAGAGATGCTGAATAGAATCCGTGTGAAAGAAAAGTCTGAAGCATTGTCAGAGCAGGACAGAGATTTGCTTTCACAAGCTGTCACCGAGCCAGATCAATGTCCAAAGGATGTGCTGCATGTTTATGCAACAAACAAACAAGTGGACAAACACAACTCAGAAACATTGGCTCTGTTTCATTCTGACATCATAAAGATAGATGCAGATGACTATAAGAAGGACATAAAAACTGGTCGTATGGAGAGGCAAGCTGTACCTTTCCAAGGGACAAAGAAAGAGTTACCTGACTCAATCGAACTTGCCATTGGTGCTCGTGTGATGATTACCAGAAATATTAATGTGCAATCGGGTCTGTGTAATGGAACTTTTGCAAAGATTGTAAGAACAGTTACTGGTGAAAATGATCAGCATGTTGTTAGACTTGGTCTCGAGCTTGATAATGTGAACAAAGATGGTAATGCAGCTGAGAATATTGTGTACATTGACAGAGACGAGGAAAATTTGAAAAAAAAGGGAGTGGTGCGTCGACAGTTTCCAGTAAGGCTGGCTTTTGCATGTACGACACATAAAGTACAAGGAATGACGACTTCCTCAGCAGTGGTGTCGCTGAAACGTGTTTTTGAACATGGTATGGCGTATGTGGCTCTCAGCAGAGTAACCTCTCTCAGTGGACTATATATCATTGATATGGATGAAGACAAGATATATGCCAATTCAGACATCAATGCAGCTCTGACTGAGATGAGAGTAGCATCGTTGGAGCATGTTATGCCTTTACTTCATGCCACACAGACATTAAACAGATCAGATGTTCTAACTGTTGTGCATCATAACACAGAGGGACTTCCATGTCATATTGCTGATCTGAAAAGTCACCATGAACTACGTCTTGCAGATGTCCTGTGTCTAACAGAGACCCATCTCACTGGTTCATTTGTGTCTGAAAGTCTGCTATTGGATGGCTACAGCATGTTCAAACGTAATAGAAATGTGTCGTATACAAAGTACCGTGATATGGCTAATAAAAGTGGAGGCGGTGTTGCTATTTATGTCAAAAACCATATCCAAGCGAGAGAAAAGCAGTACGTGCAGAACGCGACTGATATTGAGTTTGCTGTTGTGAAGCTTGAAGCTCCAGTAAAAGCAGTGATTGCCGTCGTTTACAAGCCTCCAGGTTACAGTGTGCAGTCGTTCCTGTCAAACCTACAGAGCCTGTTGGACTCGCTGGAAATCATGGATCATCATCCCGTCTTGGTTTGTGGTGATTTTAATGAGGATCTGTTGTCTCGAGCTAACAAGCCGATTCTTGAACTGTTTCAGTCGAAAGGTTACCAGCAACTGGTTACAGCTGCTACTACAGACAAGAACACGCTGTTAGATTTGATTTTTATCTCTCGGCCGCAGTGTTGTCTTGATTCTGGTGTGCTGCAGTCTTATTATAGTTATCATAGTCCTGTGTATTGTATATTGAACAGTGATGTATTGTGAATAGAAGTGGCATTTTGGGAACTTTGAGCAAAGTGAATACTGCTAAATCATGGCATTTATGAAAACAGTACATTATGTGAATTCTCAACAGTGCGTTGCTTAAAATGACGGATAATAGTTGAATTATGAGATGGGGGGGGGGTCGTCCTTTACAGCCAGGCTGTAACACCTGCCTGGCTGCACCAGCCTTAAAATGCTGGGAGGGCGGGAGGGATGGAGGGACGATCTCCCCTGAATATTATACAGAGTATGAAGTGTGGTCAAATGGTTGACTGCACAGTAAATATGAAACAAATCATGCGAGTCACGTTTTATAGAATGGAAAATATTCAAATGGAAGTGTCACTGTCAAATCTAACAAGATTGAAAACATAGGAACAATTAAATTAATGACAAGATAAAAACATCCATACACCACTCAAACATATCCCACATGGATCCTTGGGGTTGACCCAGGCACGTGGTAAGTGGAAAGAAAATATCTAACTTCCAAAAGATACAAACTACGACTCTGTGAGTTATTTATTTTCCATGTGTGTGAATTACAACTTTACAGGTCAACAACTTTAAAGCATCATCAGCCCACGAGGGGATCAGCAGTCCAGCATCACCCTCACTGTGTTCCCGACGGCTGCCCTGAGAGATCCACGTGCCTGGACAACATAGAGACAGCACAGCAGGAGGCCGCTGCTTGGTCTCTGAATTACCTGGACCTGTGCCTGAGGTGTGACCAGCTATGCATGTTGCAAGTAAGTAATTATGACCCAGTTCATTTTGACCATCTGTGTCACCTACGCGACCTTTCAATCTCTGGACCCTTCCTGCACATGTAACTATGTGAGTTTTACCTGTTCAAGCTAGTACGTTTGATGAACGCCATAAATGTTGGTCCGCTTCCTCACAACTGTAACTGTTTCCCCCAAGTTTCATGAGGAAGAGAAGAAGTTGGACAAATGCCACGAAAGCAGTGCCATGCTGAAGAGATACATCAGCATGGGACCAGGACCAGGATCACATGGGTCCATGACCAGGATCACAGGACCAGGATGACATGAGCCCAGGATCAGAGGATGTGGACTCCTGTGCAGCTGCAGCTACAAGTCTGTAAGTACACTACAGGGAACTGTGGGGAGGGTTAATGGATAAAGCTCCATATGTGTGTGTTTACCCTATTGTGACATCTATCCTGAATCATGTTCACAGCTGCTGGGGAGAGTCCTCAGCGCCACGAAGAGTTCAGCTCAACACAGCCGCTGCCTGATCGCAGCCCTTCATCATCCAGCAAATAGCACAGGACCCATCTCTGGTGAAGCAGAGACGGGTTCTTTTCAAGGACATACAGCTCTGAACTGCTGCAAGACATGCTCAGCCGTCCTGGTAGGGGATCCCTCTAAGACTTGGCCTACCTAAAGGTTTCTCCCTTTTTCTACCTAACACAGGTTTTGAGGAGTTTTTCCTGACATGCTTGGAGGGTCTAAGGCTGATGATGTCATTGAGATCAGGTCATCAGACCTGACTGAAAGAATCCATCTTTTCATTTTTGTTGTTTAGTTTTGTTTTTTTGTGCAACACATGGATATTTGTTTCATATCCACTGTTGTAATTTATTAATATTTGTTTATACTGCTTCAATGGTAATAAAATTGTTATACTGAAATGACATATACTCCAAACTTGCATCTGTGGTCTACCTTGAAGGAATCGAACAAACATAGATTCATAGGTAATGATGATGAAGTAACTTGGTTTAAAAGGTCCAGACTTTGAGTGGTGGGATTTCCTACCTGACATGAAGGCACCATGAAATGAGGTAAGAACACAAGGAGTGCTGCAAACTAATGAGGTGGTGTAAACGTGAACCTGCAGGGCAGCGGTGCAGGACAGCAGGGCAGCTTGGCGTGAGCAGGGCAGCTTGGCGTGAGCAGGGCAACAGACAGCATACACACCGCAATTTCTCCAGAAATTGCAGTTTCTAGTTGGTGTGAATGCTCAAGCATTCACACTATATGTTCTTCTACTTTATTGGTGTGAATGCTCAAGCATTCACACTATATGTTCTTCTACTTTATTATTATTGGTGTGAATGCTCAAGCATTCACAACATATGTTCTTGTACTTTATTATTATTATTATTAGGGGGCCGCTTGCAAGCAAGGCCCACTATTGTGCCAGCTATGCAAAGCATAGGGCACAATAGTGGGCCTTGCGAAGCAAGGCCCACTATTATTATTCTCCATACTTATTGGTGTGAATGCTCAAGCATTCACAACATATGTTCTTGTACTTTATTATTATTATTGGTGTGAATGCTCAAGCATTCACAACATATGTTCTTGTACTTTATTATTATTATTATTATTATTGGTGTGAATGCTCAAGCATTCACAACATATGTTCTTGTACTTTATTATTATTATTGGTGTGAATGCTCAAGCATTCACAACATATGTTCTTGTACTTTATTATTATTATTATTATTATTGGTGTGAATGCTCAAGCATTCACAACATATGTTCTTGTACTTTATTATTATTATTATTGGTGTGAATGCTCAAGCATTCACACTATATGTTCTTGTACTTTATTGGTGTGAATGCTCAAGCATTCACAACATATGTTCTTCTACTTTATTATTATTATTATTATTATTGGTGTGAATGCTCAAGCATTCACACTATATGTTCTTGTACTTTATTATTATTATTTTTCTTCAGACGCGTTTTTCGGCTCGCTTCTTCATCCACAGCTTTCAAAATAGAAAATTCATTCAAAGTTCAAAACGTGCGCTTCAATCGGGAATCGATTGCTATGACTTTTCTCATCCGAAACTTCAAAAATGTGCCATTAATATCCATTTTTCTGACAAAAATTCCTCATAGAAATGAATGGGAAAAAATTTCAAAACTCCGATTTTCTCACCAAACTTCAAGCCCTCACAGTTCCTACATACATTCAGCCAGAAACTTCATTCAAACTCTAAAACGTTCAGCCTCTCGACCTCTTTCAGACCATACTTCAACCTCCTTCATTCCATTCACCGTTTCATCACACTCGTCTTTCAAAAAAAAAAACTTTCTCACTCCATTTTCAGATTTAACATTAGTGTGTATGTGGCGGAATGTTCAGAGCTAGAGTGCGTGATGTCATCGCTAGAGTGGAGAGGAGCAGAAAAATCGTCTGAAGATTTCGGGAACAACTCGCTCTCATGCCCACAGCGTGTCACTCAGACTCATAATTCATACAGAAAAACGTAGGACTGCTCGGGCCGGTCGCAACGATGCGACTTCGGACACACAGAGACGCACGCAGCAGCCCCCACGAGCCTCCAAGCGACGGAAACTCACAGGAACTGCTGCATTAAGTGCCATGTTAACTGGCAGCTCAAATCTGAGGAGGGAGGGAGACGCAACCACTTTTGTAACCTGCTCTAGCTCTCTCATTTCACAAGTTAGAGACCTGAGGAAAGAACTGAGTGTTCAGGAGACCCTCTGAAGTCCATAGGTCCACATGTTATGGCTCTGACACTTACTGGGTTTGAGTAAAACCGGCATTTTCAGAGGCATGTCACAGCTGAAATCTCCATGAAAAGAGCTGTGTCTCCCCAGAGTAGCTCCGCAGGCACTATCGCCATGACGACCCCACAGCTGCAGCTGGTTAGTGACCTACAGAGCCACTGAGCGTGCTCAGTTGGTGGGAATCAGGTGATAGCTTTACTGTCACTCTCTCACACAGAGACACAGACAAACAGAGACACAGACATGCTCAGTTGGTGGAAATCAGGTGATAGCTTAACTGTCACTCTCTCACACACAGACAAACAGAGACACATATACACACACACACACACAGACAAACAGAGACACATACACACACACACACACACAGACAAACAGAGACACATACACACACACACACACACACAGACAAACAACTACAGGTGTTGACTGACAACAAAGTCACAGGAAGTCTGCCCGAGTCTGATTTCAAAATAAAAGCCCTGTGCTTCTCAAAATAAAGTTCACCAGATACAGAAAAACAACTACACATGTTGACTCGCAACAAAGTCACAGGAACTCTGCCGAGTCTGAATTTCAAAATAAAAGCCCTTTAAAAAAAATAATAAATTTAATCAGATACAGATAAACAACTACACGTGTTGACTCACAACAAAGTCACAGGAACTCTGCCGAGTCTGAATTTCAAAATAAAAGCCCTTTGTTTTTCGAAATTAAATTTCATCAGATTTTTCATCTGTACATCTTTCAACTTCCTTTTTCATGTTAAACCTATTCAGAATAGCAGAATATTCAATGCTTTTCAGTTCAAAAGTCAGCTATTCACTTTTCACCCTTTCACATATTCAGATTAGTACTTTATTCTTTCATTCAGGTATTCAATGATTTTCAGTTCAAAAGGGAGCTATTCATTCTAGCGTAAGCCATTCATTTTCACCCTTTCATATATTCAGATTAGTACTTTATTCATTCATTCAGGTATTCAATGATTTTCAGTTCAAATGGAGCTATTCAGTCTAGCGTAAGCCATTCAACTTTACCCTTTCATATATTCAGATTAGTACTTTATTCTTTCATTCAGGTATTCAATGATTTTCAGTTCAAATGGAGCTATTCAGTCTGGCGTAAGCCATTCAACTTTACCCTTTCATATATTCAGATTAGTACTTTATTCATTCATTCAGGTATTCAATGATTTTCAGTTCAAATGGAGCTATTCAGTCTAGCGTAAGCCATTCAACTTTACCCTTTCATATATTCAGATTAGTACTTTATTCATTCATTCAGGTATTCAATGTTTTTCAGTTCAAATGGAGCTATTCAGTCTAGCGTAAGCCATTCAACTTTACCCTTTCATATATTCAGATTAGTACTTTATTCATTCATTCAGGTATTCAATGATTTTCAGTTCAAATGGAGCTATTCAGTCTAGCGTAAGCCATTCAGCAGCCAGCAGAGAGCAGCAGAGAGCATTCACACCGCAATTTCTTCAGAAATTGCACTTTCTAGTTATTATTTTTCTTCCGCCGCGTTTTTTGGCTCGCTTCTTCATCCACAGCTTTCAAAATATGAAATTCATACAAAATTCAAAACGTGCGCTTCAATCGGGAATCGACCGGAATGACTTTTCTCATCCGAAACTTCAAAAATGTGCCATTAATATCCATTTTTCTGACAAAAATTCCTCATAGAAATGAATGGGAAAAAATTTCAAAACTCCGATTTTCTCACCAAACTTCAAGACCTCACAGTTCCTACATACATTCAGCCAGAAACTTCATTCAAACTCTAAAACGTTCAGCCTCTCGACCTCTTTCAGACCATACTTCAACCTCCTTCATTCCATTCACCGTTTCATCACACTCGTCTTTCAAAAAAAAAAACTTTCTCACTCCATTTTCAGATTTAACATTAGTGTGTATGTGGCGGAATGTTCAGAGCTAGAGTGCGTGATGTCATCGCTAGAGTGGAGAGGAGCAGAAAAATCGTCTGAAGATTTCGGGAACAACTCGCTCTCATGCCCACAGCGTGTCACTCAGACTCATAATTCATACAGAAAAACGTAGGACTGCTCGGGCCGGTCGCAACGATGCGACTTCGGACACACAGAGACGCACGCAGCAGCCCCCACGAGCCTCCAAGCGACGGAAACTCACAGGAACTGCTGCATTAAGTGCCATGTTAACTGGCAGCTCAAATCTGAGGAGGGAGGGAGACGCAACCACTTTTGTAACCTGCTCTAGCTCTCTCATTTCACAAGTTAGAGACCTGAGGAAAGAACTGAGTGTTCAGGAGACCCTCTGAAGTCCATAGGTCCACATGTTATGGCTCTGACACTTACTGGGTTTGAGTAAAACCGGCATTTTCAGAGGCATGTCACAGCTGAAATCTCCATGAAAAGAGCTGTGTCTCCCCAGAGTAGCTCCGCAGGCACTATCGCCATGACGACCCCACAGCTGCAGCTGGTTAGTGACCTACAGAGCCACTGAGCGTGCTCAGTTGGTGGGAATCAGGTGATAGCTTTACTGTCACTCTCTCACACAGAGACACAGACAAACAGAGACACAGACATGCTCAGTTGGTGGAAATCAGGTGATAGCTTAACTGTCACTCTCTCACACACAGACAAACAGAGACACATATACACACACACACACACAGACAAACAGAGACACATACACACACACACACACACACAGACAAACAACTACAGGTGTTGACTGACAACAAAGTCACAGGAAGTCTGCCCGAGTCTGATTTCAAAATAAAAGCCCTGTGCTTCTCAAAATAAAGTTCACCAGATACAGAAAAACAACTACACATGTTGACTCGCAACAAAGTCACAGGAACTCTGCCGAGTCTGAATTTCAAAATAAAAGCCCTTTAAAAAAAAATTAAATTTAATCAGATACAGATAAACAACTACACGTGTTGACTCACAACAAAGTCACAGGAACTCTGCCGAGTCTGAATTTCAAAATAAAAGCCCTTTGTTTTTCGAAATTAAATTTCATCAGATTTTTCATCTGTACATCTTTCAACTTCCTTTTTCATGTTAAACCTATTCAGAATAGCAGAATATTCAATGCTTTTCAGTTCAAAAGTCAGCTATTCACTTTTCACCCTTTCACATATTCAGATTAGTACTTTATTCTTTCATTCAGGTATTCAATAATTTTCAGTTCAAAAGGGAGCTATTCATTCTGGCGTAAGCCATTCATTTTCACCCTTTCATGTATTCAGATTAGTACTTTATTCATTCATTCAGGTATTCAATGATTTTCAGTTCAAATGGAGCTATTCAGTCTGGCGTAAGCCATTCAACTTTACCCTTTCATATATTCAGATTAGTACTTTATTCATTCATTCAGGTATTCAATGACTTTCAGTTCAAAAGGAAGCTATTCAGTCTGGCGTAAGCCATTCAGCAGCCAGCAGAGAGCATTCACACCGCAATTTCTTCAGAAATTGCACTTTCTAGTTATTAGGGGGCCGCTTGCAAGCAAGGCCCACTATTGTGCCAGCTATGCAAAGCATAGGGCACAATAGTGGGCCTTGCGAAGCAAGGCCCACTATTATTATTCTCCATACTTATTTGACTTATTCTTCTTCTTCCGTAGCAAAAT
>NC_092012.1:26736977-26741977 GCF_042242105.1 Pempheris klunzingeri | reverse complement strand
TCGCAACAAAGTCACAGGAACTCTGCCGAGTCTGAATTTCAAAATAAAAGCCCTTTAAAAAAAATAATAAATTTAATCAGATACAGATAAACAACTACACGTGTTGACTCACAACAAAGTCACAGGAACTCTGCCGAGTCTGAATTTCAAAATAAAAGCCCTTTGTTTTTCGAAATTAAATTTCATCAGATTTTTCATCTGTACATCTTTCAACTTCCTTTTTCATGTTAAACCTATTCAGAATAGCAGAATATTCAATGCTTTTCAGTTCAAAAGTCAGCTATTCACTTTTCACCCTTTCACATATTCAGATTAGTACTTTATTCTTTCATTCAGGTATTCAATGATTTTCAGTTCAAAAGGGAGCTATTCATTCTAGCGTAAGCCATTCATTTTCACCCTTTCATATATTCAGATTAGTACTTTATTCATTCATTCAGGTATTCAATGATTTTCAGTTCAAATGGAGCTATTCAGTCTAGCGTAAGCCATTCAACTTTACCCTTTCATATATTCAGATTAGTACTTTATTCATTCATTCAGGTCTTCAATTCTTTTCATTTCAAAAGGGAGCTATTCAGTCTGGCGTAAGCCATTCAACTTTACCCTTTCATATATTCAGATTAGTAATTTATTCATTCATTCAGGTATTCAATGACTTTCAGTTCAAAAGGAAGCTATTCAGTCTGGCGTAAGCCATTCAGCAGCCAGCAGAGAGCAGCAGAGAGCATTCACACCGCAATTTCTTCAGAAATTGCACTTTCTAGTTAGGGGGCCGCTTGCAAGCAAGGCCCACTATTGTGCCAGCTATGCAAAGCATAGGGCACAATAGTGGGCCTTGCGAAGCAAGGCCCACTATTATTATTCTCCATACTTATTAGGGGGCCGCTTGCAAGCAAGGCCCACTATTGTGCCAGCTATGCAAAGCATAGGGCACAATAGTGGGCCTTGCGAAGCAAGGCCCACTATTATTATTGGTGTGAATGCTGAAAGCATTCACAACATATGTTCTTCGACTTTATTATTCTTATTCTTATTCTTCCGCCGCGTTTTTCGCCGCGCTTCTTCTTCCACAGCATTCAAAATTTCAAAACCATTCAAACTTCAAAACATTCAACCTATTCGGGAATCGAGGGGTATGACTTTTCACGTCCATGACATTCAAAACTTCCGAAATATTCAACGTTTTCCCCGGAAATTTCCCCATAGGAATGAATGGGAAAAATTTCAAAAATTCCCATTTCTTCAACCAACTTCAACCAACTTCAAGCCTTCACAGCTTCCTCATACATTCAGCCACAAACTCCATTCAAACTTCAAAAAATTCAACATCTTCTCCTCATTCAGCACATCATTCAACCCACTTCATCCCATTCACCCTTTCACCACATTCACCTTTCAAAAAAAAAAAGTTTTCCACCCCTTTTTCAGATTTAACATTAGTGTGTGTGTGGTGGAATGTTCAGGCCTAGAGTGGGGGCCAGCATAGCTAGAGTGGAGAGGAGCAGAAAAATCGTCTGAAAACATCGTGTTTAGCTCGCTCTCACGCCCACAGGGTGTCACTCAGACTCACGATTCATACATCAAAACGTAGGCCTGCTCAGCCCGGTCGCAACGATGTGACTTCGGGCACACAGAAACGCACGCAACCCGCGCTACGAGCCTCCAAGCGACGGGAAGTGAGACCAACTGCCGCAAAAACTGCCATGTTAACTGATGCACAAAGCTGAGGAGGGAGGCAGTTGGTCCGTCACCACGGCAACCGGACAGCTGGAGGAAATCAGCTGTTTTGTGACCTTTGACCCAAAGAGAGACACAGATTTTCAAAGTGAAATGCCTCAGATGGCAAATTGGTGCAGTTTGGGGAAAATCAACTGATCAGTGTGAACTGTCACTCACTCACTCACACACACACACACACACACACACACACACACACACACACACACACACACACTCACACACACACACACACACACACACACACACACACAGAAATCAGCTGATCGGTCAACTGTCACTCACTCACACACAGAGACATGCATACAGACAAACAAACAACTACAAGTGTTGACTCAGCAAGATGCTCAATTGGAGGACATCAGCTGATTTGTGACCTTTGACCCACAGAGACACACACACACACACACACACACACACACAATGACAGCCAGCCAGATTTTCAAAATAAAATGCCTCAGATGGTAAATTGGTGCAGTTTGGAGGAAATCGGCTGATCAGTGAACTGTCACACACACACACACACACACACACAGAAATCAGCTGATCAGTCAACTGTCACTCACTCACACACAGAGACATGCATACAGACAAACACACAACTACACGTGTTGACTCACAGCAAAATGCTCAATTGGAGGACATCAGCTGATTTGTGACCTTTGACCCACAGAGACATCGATGAAAACTGCCATGTTAGCTGATGCACAAAGCTGAGGAGGGAGGCAGACGCAACCACTTTTGTAACCTGCTCCAGAGCTCTCATCTCACAAGTTAGAGACCTCAAACTACACGTGTGTGTTCAGCAGACCCTCCTCTGTCCACTGGTCCACACGCCAAAGCTCTGACACTTACGGTGCCCATGCAAAACCTGCACTTTCAGAGGCATGTCACAGCTGAAATCTCAATGAAAACAGCTGTGTGTGGACCAGCTGGCACGTCATCACGGCAACCGGACAGCTGGAGGAAATCAGCACACACACACACACACACACACACACACAGACAGAAATCAGCTGATCAGTCAACTGTCACTCACACACACACACACACACACACACACACACACACACACACACACACACACACAGACAGAAATCAGCTGATCAGTCAACTGTCACTCACACACACACACACACACACACACAGACAGAAATCAGCTGATCAGTCAACTGTCACACACAGAGACATGCATACAGATAAACACACAACTACACGTGTTGACTCACAGCAAGATGCTCAATTGGAGGACATCAGCTGATTTGTGACCTTTGACCCACAGAGACACACACACACACACACACACACACACACACACACACACACACACACACACACAATGACAGCCAGCCAGATTTTCAACATAAAATGCCTCAGATGGTACATTAGTGCACTTTAGAGGAAATCAGCTGATTTTTCACCACTCAAACTATTCCTACATGGATTCTGTACATCTTTCAACTTTGCACCTATTCAGATTAGTAGTTTCTTCATTCATTCAGGTATTCAATGTTTTTATAATTCAAAAGGCAGCTATTCATTGTGGTGTAAGCCATTCAGCTTCACCCTTTCACCTATGGAGATTAGTAGTTTATTCATTCATTCAGGTATTCAATGATTTTTCAATTCAACATGCAGTTATTCAGTGTGGCGTAAGCCAATTAATAGTTTATTCATTAATTCAGGTATTCAATGCTTTTTCAATTCAAAAGGCAGCTTTTCAGCGTGGCGTTAGCCATTCAGCAGAAAGCATTCACACCGCAATTTCTTCAGAAATTGCATTCTCTAGTTCTCCATACTTATTGGTGTGAATGCTGAAAGCATTCACAACATATGTTCTTCGACTTTATTATTCTTATTCTTATTCTTCCGCCGCGTTTTTCGCCGCGCTTCTTCTTCCACAGCATTCAAAATTTCAAAACCATTCAAACTTCAAAACATTCAACCTATTCGGGAATCGAGGGGTATGACTTTTCACGTCCATGACATTCAAAACTTCCGAAATATTCAACGTTTTCCCCGGAAATTTCCCCATAGGAATGAATGGGAAAAATTTCAAAAATTCCCATTTCTTCAACCAACTTCAACCAACTTCAAGCCTTCACAGCTTCCTCATACATTCAGCCACAAACTCCATTCAAACTTCAAAAAATTCAACATCTTCTCCTCATTCAGCACATCATTCAACCCACTTCATCCCATTCACCCTTTCACCACATTCACCTTTCAAAAAAAAAAAGTTTTCCACCCCTTTTTCAGATTTAACATTAGTGTGTGTGTGGTGGAATGTTCAGGCCTAGAGTGCGGGGCCAGCATAGCTAGAGTGGAGAGGAGCAGAAAAATCGTCTGAAAACATCGTGTTTAGCTCGCTCTCACGCCCACAGGGTGTCACTCAGACTCACGATTCATACATCAAAACGTAGGCCTGCTCAGCCCGGTCGCAACGATGTGACTTCGGGCACACAGAAACGCACGCAACCCGCGCTACGAGCCTCCAAGCGACGGGAAGTGAGACCAACTGCCGCAAAAACTGCCATGTTAACTGATGCACAAAGCTGAGGAGGGAGGCAGTTGGTCCGTCACCACGGCAACCGGACAGCTGGAGGAAATCAGCTGTTTTGTGACCTTTGACCCAAAGAGAGACACAGATTTTCAAAGTGAAATGCCTCAGATGGCAAATTGGTGCAGTTTGGGGAAAATCAACTGATCAGTGTGAACTGTCACTCACTCACTCACACACACACACACACACACACACACACACACACACACAGACACTCACACACACACACACACACACACACACACACACAGAAATCAGCTGATCGGTCAACTGTCACTCACTCACACACAGAGACATGCATACAGACAAACAAACAACTACAAGTGTTGACTCAGCAAGATGCTCAATTGGAGGACATCAGCTGATTTGTGACCTTTGACCCACAGAGACACACACACACACACACACACACACACAATGACAGCCAGCCAGATTTTCAAAATAAAATGCCTCAGATGGTAAATTGGTGCAGTTTGGAGGAAATCGGCTGATCAGTGAACTGTCACACACACACACACACACACACAGAAATCAGCTGATCAGTCAACTGTCACTCACTCACACACAGAGACATGCATACAGACAAACACACAACTACACGTGTTGACTCACAGCAAAATGCTCAATTGGAGGACATCAGCTGATTTGTGACCTTTGACCCACAGAGACATCGATGAAAACTGCCATGTTAGCTGAT
>NC_092012.1:26696977-26699477 GCF_042242105.1 Pempheris klunzingeri | reverse complement strand
CAGCTTTCAAAATAGAAAATTCATTCAAAGTTCAAAACGTGCGCTTCAATCGGGAATCGATTGCTATGACTTTTCTCATCCGAAACTTCAAAAATGTGCCATTAATATCCATTTTTCTGACAAAAATTCCTCATAGAAATGAATGGGAAAAAATTTCAAAACTCCGATTTTCTCACCCAACTTCAAGCCCTCACAGTTCCTACATACATTCAGCCAGAAACTTCATTCAAACTCTAAAACGTTCAGCCTCTCGACCTCTTTCAGACCATACTTCAACCTCCTTCATTCCATTCACCGTTTCATCACACTCGTCTTTCAAAAAAAAAAACTTTCTCACTCCATTTTCAGATTTAACATTAGTGTGTATGTGGCGGAATGTTCAGAGCTAGAGTGCGTGATGTCATCGCTAGAGTGGAGAGGAGCAGAAAAATCGTCTGAAGATTTCGGGAACAACTCGCTCTCATGCCCACAGCGTGTCACTCAGACTCATAATTCATACAGAAAAACGTAGGACTGCTCGGGCCGGTCGCAACGATGCGACTTCGGACACACAGAGACGCACGCAGCAGCCCCCACGAGCCTCCAAGCGACGGAAACTCACAGGAACTGCTGCATTAAGTGCCATGTTAACTGGCAGCTCAAATCTGAGGAGGGAGGGAGACGCAACCACTTTTGTAACCTGCTCTAGCTCTCTCATTTCACAAGTTAGAGACCTGAGGAAAGAACTGAGTGTTCAGGAGACCCTCTGAAGTCCATAGGTCCACATGTTATGGCTCTGACACTTACTGGGTTTGAGTAAAACCGGCATTTTCAGAGGCATGTCACAGCTGAAATCTCCATGAAAAGAGCTGTGTCTCCCCAGAGTAGCTCTGCAGGCACTATCGCCATGACGACCCCACAGCTGCAGCTGGTTAGTGACCTACAGAGCCACTGAGCGTGCTCAGTTGGTGGGAATCAGGTGATAGCTTTACTGTCACTCTCTCACACAGAGACACAGACAAACAGAGACACAGACATGCTCAGTTGGTGGAAATCAGGTGATAGCTTAACTGTCACTCTCTCACACACAGACAAACAGAGACACATATACACACACACACACAGACAAACAGAGACACATACACACACACACACACACACACACAGACAAACAGAGACACATACACACACACACACACAGACAAACAACTACAGGTGTTGACTGACAACAAAGTCACAGGAAGTCTGCCCGAGTCTGATTTCAAAATAAAAGCCCTGTGCTTCTCAAAATAAAGTTCGCCAGATACAGAAAAACAACTACACATGTTGACTCGCAACAAAGTCACAGGAACTCTGCCGAGTCTGAATTTCAAAATAAAAGCCCTTTTAAAAAAAAATAAATTTAATCAGATACAGATAAACAACTACACGTGTTGACTCACAACAAAGTCACAGGAACTCTGCCGAGTCTGAATTTCAAAATAAAAGCCCTTTGTTTTTCGAAATTAAATTTCATCAGATTTTTCATCTGTACATCTTTCAACTTCCTTTTTCATGTTAAACCTATTCAGAATAGCAGAATATTCAATGCTTTTCAGTTCAAAAGTCAGCTATTCACTTTTCACCCTTTCACATATTCAGATTAGTACTTTATTCTTTCATTCAGGTATTCAATGATTTTCAGTTCAAAAGGGAGCTATTCATTCTAGCGTAAGCCATTCATTTTCACCCTTTCATATATTCAGATTAGTACTTTATTCATTCATTCAGGTATTCAATGATTTTCAGTTCAAATGGAGCTATTCAGTCTAGCGTAAGCCATTCAACTTTACCCTTTCATATATTCAGATAAGTACTTTATTCATTCATTCAGGTCTTCAATTCTTTTCATTTCAAAAGGGAGCTATTCAGTCTGGCGTAAGCCATTCAACTTTACCCTTTCATATATTCAGATTAGTAATTTATTCATTCATTCAGGTATTCAATGACTTTCAGTTCAAAAGGAAGCTATTCAGTCTGGCGTAAGCCATTCAGCAGCCAGCAGAGAGCGGCAGAGAGCATTCACACCGCAATTTCTTCAGAAATTGCACTTTCTAGTTTGACTACTTATTCTTCTTCCGTAGAATTTCATTTCGCTACTCCTCCCAGAGCTTTCGCACCACACACACAAAAAACGCACCAAAACGTGCGGCTCGGTGGCGGTTGAGTTGCTATGACTTTTCCAAGCAATCGAAAAGCACGTTTTGGCGCAACGCGGCAAAACGTGCGCCAAATTTGCCATAGAAAATGAATGGGAAAAATTTTCAAGAGCCGCATTTCTTCATCAAACTTCAAGCCCTCACAGCTCCCTCGTACGTTCAGCCAGAAACTCCATTTAACCTGTAAAACGTTCATCATCTCGACCTCATTCAGTACATCATTCAACCCCGGTCGTGCCATTCACCGTTTCTCCACGGTCGTATCTCAAAAAAAAAAAGTTTTTCACTCCGTTTTCAGATTTAACATTAGTGTGTGTGTGGTG
>NC_092012.1:26636977-26661977 GCF_042242105.1 Pempheris klunzingeri | reverse complement strand
AAGCATGACATTAGCACCCTAATGATGTAGGAATTTTGTTAATTAGCTTGTATCAATGTGTGTATCATAGTATGTGCGTATTTGAGTGCTGGTTGTGGTGTGTGTGTGTTTATTTTGCACAGATTTAGCAGCTTAGGAAAGCCTGGATGCACATGATCACTGATCAGCTGAACCAAATGACTCTGAGTGAGTCACTCTGTCACTGAGCTGCTTCATGTGGAATTATCTGCAATATCAACTGCAATATGGCTTGGGCTTCTTCCAAATGTCAAAGTGATCCTGGACACTATTCACTTTTGCTATTCTACTGTGCACATATTTGCACAGAGTAGGATGATAACAGAAAAGCTCTATTTATAGTCACTTTTTGTTGTATTTATGCAAGCAATGGAAACAACTACACACAGAAATGAAATAATTATGAATTATTTGGATGTTTCATTGGCCTAACCTTTCTTTTTTCTTCTTGCTGCAACCACAGTAGTGTGTATGTGCCAGAAAGCCAGTTCACACAGCTAAAGGTGAACTATGTTGTGTGGTCACAAAGTGTTTAAGTCAAAATATGAATACCTTTCCAACATTCAGAGCAAAAAATGATTTTCCATAGCATATAGAAAACGCTGACAATCACCTTTAAGTACTCGTATGCTAACAGCTATGGTAGCAGCTGTGGAGTAGTGCTGAACATGAAGTCATGACATTTTTGACAACAGTTTTGTTAAGACATGCAGGATAGCCTGAGCATGATTGATTAGTTACTTACATATTTCCGCATGCTGTATAGTGGCTGTGCATGCCCTCTTGGGAAAAAAAGCTAGCACGTGCAACAAAGGGCATTTCCTTTCATGTTACCAAAGTCCTTTATGACAAAGATTAGCCAAATAACAATTCCTAAAGTTCTGATGAGGTATAAATGTTTTCTATCCATCACACTGATAAGATAAGTCAAAAAACCTCTCTAAACTGTTGATTCCAACTGCTGTACTAATTGCTGTCTCATAGATACAGACTACAGCAATACGACTGTGTTCCTAAAAGTGACACCCAACGTAAATTATACACAGCAGGATAAAACACGCCTGCTAACAGTTGTTGAAAAGATTTCCATTACCCATTGATTCTTAAATTACTCATACAGCACACTTTGTGTAAAGGATGTTGACTTTAGTTGTTGTAACAGGTGAGGTAAGCACTGGATCTCTTAGAGTCAAACTGACTTAGACTATATAAATATTGCCCTTTTGCCTACTTCATGGCCAATATTTCAGCACAGCAACAGTTTTTACTGGAACAGTCATTACAGATTGAAGGATAACTTAGAAGGAAAAGTGGGTACTTTCCACTGATGAAACAATTGACCATTCAAGGACATCGACTCGTTCTTTCCATAGGAGAGGCAATCAATTATGTGCTGCTCTCAGGTAGAAACCTGTCTGTTATCTGAAGCTGAACACAGCGTGTGTGTGTTGTGACTGTGGGTATAAATTACTCTTCTGTCTGTTAACATGCAAATGAGCACGACCATGTGTGTTTATAGCCTTTCTAGGTGGTGAAAATGGGCACACATGCATTTTGTACTATACATGCGAGTGTATACATTCACATATATGTGTAAATCAGGGCAGGGAGCAAGCAAAGCAAAGTCTTTGTTTGTGTTCCGGGAACTGGCAATCGTTACAGAACCAGTCTTGAGATGATTCTCTATTGTATATGAGTGTGTGTATGTGTGTGTGTGTGTGTGTGTGTGTGAGAAATAGAAAGAATGCAGGAAGCAGACAAAAAGAGTGAGAGTGGGAGTTGCTGGACTAAGAGGTGCCTGGAAGGGTCCCCTGCTTCCTTGACTTCCTGGGTCCCCTCACCGACTATGTCAACTAGAGGGAATGTGGTGTTGGAAGGACACAAAGGATTCAACAAGAATAACTTGTAATCGTACTATACAAAACATTCTGATCCGTCCTCATGGTCATGAGTCATTTTCGACTCGTGTTGCAACAAACAAGACTGTGAGGGTTTCTCAGATCACAGCTTGGGTCGTTAAAACACAGAGAAGTACAGTAGGTTCTTTGAGAACTATTTTAGCAGCGGTCTGACATTTACCTTCCACAGAGTGCAACCAGGATATTAAGACCAAGCATCTGCTCACAGAGGTCACGTAGTTTAACTAAGTTGCAAAGGACTGAAATAAATGAACAAGTTGAAGAACTCTATTGTTAAGATTATTAAGATCAAAAATAAAAAATTGGAGCAAATATTTAATGACTTCCCTACACTGAATACGTTCTACATGGATTTCTGTGTCCTCATTTGTGTAAAACATACCGATTTCCAACATGTTCACAGTCTATAAAACTCAAGAGGATGCTGTTTCCATCCCTTCCACTTCTCCACGAAGAAAGATAAGAGGGAATGTAATGAAAAGCAAAACTGTCAACTACACAGCTTATTCAACAAAAATGTAGGGCAAGAAAGTTTATTGTGAGAATCTGGGCCAGAGATTTTCTTTCCGCAAAGAGATTTCTTTGTTAACAAACACCCTGTTCCAGTAACCCATATCCATGCCATCATACTTCAGCAGCTGTGTGATTTAGTGTCACACACTGAAGAGAAAAAAATGGACTAATTTGTCGCTCTGATCACACAGCCAGTGGAATGATTGTCTTGGCTCTCTACTTCCTGGAAACCTCTGTGTAAATGCAGACTGATGTCAGACAGCAACACTGCCAATCTCCTAACAGCCAGCCAACATTCCTCTAAGATGAGTGAGTGAGTGGAGAAGAAAAGAAAAGCAACCATGGCTAGAGCATGTTCAGCATGTCAGCATGAACGCATTACTAAACACAACAGGAAAAACATGCTAGACCATGATCATTGGACATTGGCTCACATATAACAGAGTGGTATCAGAGTGGTATCTCACACACAATTGATGCAAAGTAATTATGTGTCAGGTGACATTGTAATGTAATGTTAGGCCTTATGGATCTTTTGTTTATTGGTTCATCTGGTTTACTTTTCACTATTCATTGCTATTTTTATACGCTTTTGTACAGTTATGCTTATGCTCTCTTTTTTTGTATACTTTGCGTACTTCATTTGTCTAAAAAGAGACAAACTGCCCGACAAACAATTTGACTGACAGCATCACTATCATTAACATTATTTCAAATTGACCTTAGATATCACAATATTATTGTTATCGTTCTCAAATTCTTTTGGCCATGATAATTGCTTGGAGAAAATCTGATATTGAGACAGCCCTAATGTACAGACATTAGTTACATAAAAAAATGCACCTTGTAAGGATAAAATCAGATTGACATAATAATGTTTGTTCATTGGTTACGGCAACAATTCATGTTGTTGCCAGTAGAGCATAACTAGCAGGTTGGGTCAAATCAATAATGTATTAAATACGTACTGATGACAGCTATGCCACTCCCAGGTATGACGTGGCCTGTTAGGCATGAAGTCGGCCATCCCCTTGTTCTTCACTCTTTGTGGGAACCGCAGCAGGACCCTTACATCATAGTCAGAGGTCTCAGGGCCATAGGCAGAGCTGAATCGCAGAGACACACATCAAGACAAAAAACAGTGAACAAAACAAAACAGCTGCAAAAAGAATGTCAGTACGTCTGTTTCTCATAACTAAGACAAGGAAAGAAAAAAGAGCAGGAGTGGAAAGGCCCAGAGGCAGGAGTATATCTACTAAATAATTCATTCTACAGATTACAACCATTCTTCCAAAAATATAGTTTCATGGTGGCGAGAGGGAACATTTTGTTGCATGATTCACTTTTTGTGTAAAAGGAGGCATGACCTCAAGTTCACAACACGACTGGAAATCTAAGCCATTCATCTTATGGCTCTTGCTGACAATGGAGGGTATGGCAAATTACAACAGGCCATCTGTGGGTGATTGCTGCAAACTCAGAGTGGATATGAAAGGGCTTTGAGGGATTGTTGTATTTGTGATAGACAAAGGGCAAATAGAGCAGCCAGAGGGACAGCACGGTTCCATCATTTCAAAAGTATCCTTGGTGCAGAGGTAGTCAAAGGGCCAGGCCCAGGGCTCAGGGGATGCTATTCGCTGACACAGAGAAATGAAACAGCAGCCTGTATCCTCCAGGATACAGTTCAGTTATGTTGTGCTGTTGTCAACTGTTTTCATTATGTCTTACTGTAGCACAGAGCTGACATAATCCTGAGGGTTACGTTTGTGGATGATTCAGTAGCTGGTCAATGTTACCCAAGGTGAAGCAGCCTAAAAGCAACTTCATTTTCATAAAATTCATAGAATCTCAAACCATTCACATGAAAAACTCTGTAACATGAAACATTAACATGTTAAAACAAGCCATTAGGCCAAGGACATGTTTGAACTTGTAACATTGCAACCTAGTGAAAAAGTAAGCAAATACATACATGCATATTGTACTGGCAAAATGTACAAACTTTCAGCTGTATTCAGTGGACAACTCAAACCAGAATGGTTTAAATAGCTCAACACAACTAATATTACAGGTGGTTTCTCCAAATTTAACAGAGTACCTTACGCTTTGAATTTGTGAACGATGCTTCCAACAGTATCTCTGTGAATACTCAGTGACTTTGCTGTCTTTTTGTCTCCTTCTCCTTGTTTGTGCAGAGCAAATCTCCTCTATTCACTTTTTGGGCACTTCTCTTGACTTACATATATTTCTAACATGTATCCAAACCTCACTGTGAACAAACTCTTAACCAGTCTGGCTATTTGATGAGTTCTATCTCAAGCACACCTGATGCGACTGATGAGATCTGATCAGGTGTGCTTGAGATAACACCTGAAGGTTGAGTAAATTTGAGACTGCAGTGGTCATTAAAAGTGGCATTTTGTGTTGAATTTGGAGAAATCACCTGTAGTATTAGTTACATTTTGCCAGTACACTAAATTTGCAAAGGGGGTTGAATAATTTTGAGTGCAAATGTAAAAAAAAAATAGAAATCTAGAATTCTGTGTACCTTGACAAGCATTTTTCTTCAGCAGCACAGCGGAGTGAATACATGTGGGCTCTCTGGATATATGTGGAAGCCTGGACATAGTTGGGATCAGGAACCAGGTCGGCTAAACCTGAAATGATAGACAGTCTGCTTACCCTATATTGTCACAGTAATTTGCTCACAAATTTGCTCCACAAAGAGAAAACAAAAGACATTTTAGACTCATTATATCTTAGCAATGTTACGTATAGTTAAAACTGCCAAACTACATTTATAAATGGTCTGTAGTTGTGTAGCACCTTTCTAGTCATTTCTACAACTCAAAGCGCTTTTACATCACATCCTCATTCACTCATTCACACATCATTCATTCAGGAAGAATCTAAGTTGGAGGAGACTCTTCTTTCACACACATTCACACAGTGAAGCTGCTTCAGGTGCAAGTTGGGGTTCAGTGTCTTGCCCAAGGACACTTCAACATGCTGACTCATAGGAGCCGGGGATCGAACCACCACCAAATGTCACTCATTAGTAATCTGTAAAAGGTCACCTTTTGATCTCTTTGAATTCTCGTGTTTCTGAACACTGCCAGTGAACACACTAGAAACACAAGAACTCTTTCACGTACTTGTCCCCAATTTCTTATTACCTGATATTTTTAGTGGTGCTGATGAAGCATATAACGGGCAATAGTGCAGCAACAGTTCAAGACTGGGTCACTCCAGACAGAGCCATTGGCCACTAATTACTTTGCATTCCAGATTATTATCATGCTTGTCTAATGTGACACTATTTGCACCCCCCAGAGTCCTCACAGACAGGGGTGAGTTTGGGGTAAGAGAGCAAAAGAGTAACATCTGAGCCTCTAGTGTGACCACACTTGCAGTACATTAACCCTTTAGGCGCCGGAGTTTTTTCAAGAAAATATACAATTTTGATATCAAGATTTCAAAAGGCTATAACTTGAAAGTAGTTTGAGATAAAGGTATACTGTCAATGAGAAAATTGTTCAGTATGACTCAAAGTCTGTGATGGGAGTGAAATTATTAATCTAATTTGCATATTATGACGTCACAAGGTGGCGGACATATTGGAAAATGTTCAATTTTGATATCAAGGTTTCAAAAGGCTATAACTTTAAAGTGGTTTGAGATAAAGGCATACTGTAAATGTGAAATATCTTTAGTATGAAACGAAATTTGGGATAGGCTCCAGAATTCATCATTCAGAAAAAGAGAAATGAAATCAATGGGCTCAGAATTTGTCAGATCGTCTCCACAATAACCAACAGGCTCATCAAAATTTCGGATCCACTTTTGATACTCTTCCTCTTCTCTCAAGAACTGCCAGCCATCATCATCATTATCATCACCGCCGTGATTTACGGTGCGGCGATGAACGCCACCTCCGCCGCTATTAGCGGTGTGTTTTTTCCTGCGGCGTCTCCCGCGTCTGCCACGACAACCGCGGTTGTTTTCATCCCCGCTACATTCACCCATATTTGCGGTGTTATGAGCCCCCCTGCCACCTCAACCACGTCCCCTGCTTGACGTTCGCAGAATGCTTCACCCCGGCCACGCTGAGGTGATGCATCCGCTATACCATGTGCTGATTGTGGACTATGGCGCGCGGACTCGCCGTCACTACTAATGTCAGTTTCTGCTTCACTGGACAACTGCATGTCTTCCTCCACGGAATCGGAGTCAGCCAGTACCTGACAAAGTACTTCGTCGATGGTAAACCGACCTCTCGGCATCATGAGTAAATGAAAAAACACTCTTTCGCTCTCGCTATGCTCTGCACTACTACTTCTGCTTCGCCGCCGCGTCTCTGCGCCGGAGGGTGTTTTACAAACTCTTTTTACTGTAAAACTTTGAATAGAACCACGCCCACAAATGTTGCTCAGATTACAGGCACACATGTCCGCCATGTCCTGGTGAAAAGTAATAACAAGATTCGGCACCACATTTATAGATACAGCCTGTTTTATTCAGCAATGTTGCTTGTCGCAATTTTGCGACTTTGGCGCTTAGAGGGTTAACTTCCAGTGTTGAGTTCAATTAGCCTCCCAACAAGTCCATCTTGTTTTGGGGGAAAACTTTTTATATCAATAATTACTTGCCCTCTTGGTTAATGTGATGTGATCTTCCGTGACACTAATCTTAATATCAGCGTGTCACTTCAGATTAGCCTTAAATACCGTAACTTTAGGATGGCTACTCATATCTGTTGGGGATATTTCAGATACAGTATGACAGGAGTGCTTGTTGTGATGCTGCCAGTGTTTTTCATACTTTGATATTAGCAAACAAGTGACAGAGATGAAGAGATGTAGGAAGGCATAGGTGCACAGAGATACAGCAGGAGAGGGAGAATGTGTGTGCTGGGGTAAAACAACAGTGATCTCAAAACACTGCTGCTTTTAAAATGGGCCACCGACCAAGTCTGTCAGAAAACCTGACAAACGAGTACAAAAAACAGGCCTGCCTTGTCAGAGTGAAGGTCTGGCTGTCCTGTTCTCAGTAAGGGCCATGCCAGCAATGGTCTCTGGCGTAGCTTATCACCCCTCTCTGTTAAGCTCAAGGCCAGACATCCTTTAATGTGAGCTTGTTCAAACCATCTGACCTCGAAGTCCAGAAGCATTCATAAAAATCACAAAAAATATGTACAACTTTTAATTTCTGTTCCAGCAAGCTTAAACCAGAGAAAGGAAAACAGATGATGACATAATTCAAGCAGTCACTTTAAAAATGTTTAGATGTTGGACTATTATTAGGGGGCCGCTTGCAAGCAAGGCCCACTATTACTATTCTCCATACTTATTAGGGGGCCGCTTGCAAGCAAGGCCCACTATTATTATTCTCCATACTTATTAGGGGGCCGCTTGCAAGCAAGGCCCACTATTACTATTCTCCATACTTATTAGGGGGCCGCTTGCAAGCAAGGCCCACTATTATTATTCTCCATACTTATTAGGGGGCCGCTTGCAAGCAAGGCCCACTATTGTGCCAGCTATGCAAAGCATAGGGCACAATAGTGGGCCTTGCGAAGCTCCCATAGAAAATGAATGGGAAAAATGTTCAAAAGTCACATTTCGTCATCAAAATTCAAGCCCTCACAGCTCCCTCATACGTTCAGCCAGAAACTCCATTCAACCTGTAAAACGTTCATCATCTCGACCTCTGTCAGTACACCATTCAACCCCGGTCGTGCCATTCACCGTTTTCACCACGGTTGCCATTCAAAAAAGTTTTTCGCTCCGTTTTCAGATTTAACATTAGTGTGTGTGTGGTGGAATGTTCGGGGCTAGAGTGGGTGATGTCATCGCTAGAGTGGAGAGGGAGAGAAAAATCGTCTGAAAATTTTGTGTTTAGCTCGCTCACACGCCCACAGCGTGTCACTCAGACTCATGATTCATACATCAAAACGTAGGCCTACTCGGCCCGGTCGCGACGGTGTGACTCTGGGCCAACAGAAACGCACGCAGCTCCTGCTACGAGCCTCCAAGCGACGGGAAGTGAGACCAACTGCCGCATCAACCAGCTGGTTGACCAGCTGGCATGTCACCATGGCAACCGGACAGCTAGAGGAAATCAGCTGATTTGTGACCTTTGACCCAAAGAGAGACACAGATTTCAATTTGTGCTGGTCGAAGACACAGAGACACACACACACACACACACACACACACACACTCACAATCACTCACAATCACTCACACACTCACAATCACTCACATGCACATTCTTCAACTTCAATTTGTGCTGGTCTTTGACCAGCACAAACACACACACAGACACACACACACACACACACACAGACACACACACACACACACACACAGACACACACACTCACATGCATATCCTTCAACTTGTTGAAGACACAGACACAGACAGACAGACACACACACACAAACACACACACTCACACACTCACATGCACATCCTTCAACTTGAAGACACAGACACAGACACACACACACACACACACACACACACACAGACACACACACACACACACACACTCACAATCACTCACACACTCACAATCACTCACATGCACATCCTTCAACTTCAATTTGTGCTGCAGCACAAATTGAAGTTGAAGACACAGACACAGACACAGACACACACACACACAGACAGACAGACAGACAGACAGACACACACACACACACACACACACACACACACACACACACACACACTCACATGCATATCCTTCAACTTGTTGAAGACACAGACACAGACAGACAGACACACACACACACACACACACACACACTCACAATCACTCACACACTCACATGCACATCCTTCAACTTGAAGACACAGACACAGACACACACACACACACACACACACACACACACACACACTCACAATCACTCACATGCACATCCTTCAACTTGTTGAAGACACAGACAGACAGACACACACACACACACACACTAACACACACTCACACATTAACACATACTCACTCACTCACACGCTAACACACACACACACACACACACACACACACACACACACACACACACACACACACACTCACACACACTTACAAATAGAATAAATAAATAATGTTGACCTCCATTAAATGACCAGTGTGACCCTATAGCAGCACAAAATGGCGGTTTGGTGTATTTATTCACTTGCAGTAGGAAATTACATTTACGCATGCACACACACACACAAACAAAACATTGGATTTAGACAATAGCCATACACATGTCCTTCTAAGTACACCTGCAGCCTCTAAACTCTTTGCGATAAGCTAAACTGGAGGCTATACAAATCATGTGGACACTGACAATATGTCATGTTTCCTTAAGAATCAGATTTAGTGAGACTTAGTTAAGATTTCCGTGATAACACTCGAACGTCCGACTGTCCCTGAACGCCCCTCGCCAGAGCCGCCCGTTGCCGGACCCGTAGAAGTTCCCGGTCTTTCTCCTCTCATCCTCTGAGGTAAGTGGACGTGTCTCCTTACTGTGGTCATTTTTTAACAAATAAACACGAACTTTGTGTGGTTTAGACTGTTAATTAGCTAATTACTGATGTGATAACTGATATGGAGTTCACACATTGCAGGACTTACAGCTACTCTTATAACTTTGTCACTCTGATAACTGATAGCTGTTAACAGCTAACGGTCGACGGTAAGCTAATGCTAGCGCTAGCGTCATGCTAACGGCTAGCATCTGACAATGACTCTGCTTTTTACAGTCATTGTCAGATGCTGGCCGTTAGCATGGCGCTACCGCTAGCGTCATGCTAACGGCTAGCATCTGACAATGACTGTGCTTTTTACAGCACAGCATTAGCTGTGTTAGCTAATGCTGTGCTTTAGAAAGCACAGTCATTGTCAGATGCTAGCCGCTAGCAGTTAACAGCTATCAGGGACAAAAGAGCCAGCACTGAATTTAGTAAGGATTCAAGGAACTTTATTTGTCATACCAACACACATTTACACATGGGGAGGTATGAAATGATGTTCTCAGGTCCTGTTTTAAGCCAAGATAAATATGAAATAATAAATAAAATATAGAAAATAGAGGTCCTACATGAAATAAAATAGAAGTATTTGCTGCAGGTAGGTGTGTGTGAGGGTGTGTGTGAGGGGTGTGTGTGGGATTGACAGAGCACCACCAGAGTTCAGCTTCAGCTGAACAGCTTCCGGAAATAACCTGCTCCTGAGCCTGCTGGTCTGCCTCCAGGTGCTCCAGACGCAGCCGCCTGCCCGAGGGGAGAGGGCCGAAGAGAGTGTGTGCAAATAATAAATATGAATAAATAAATCAGTAATAAATATTGTGTGTTTTTGATGTCTGTGCTGAATTAAAATATGAACTGAGTTTATGCCCTTTCTTTGTCTCATGTATTAAAACAATGACACCTGCCAAAGCTGAGATTTAGCAATAAATGCTAACTGTCTAATACATGTGCTCAGAGAGAGAGAGAAGACAAGTCTGAAATCTTGTGTTTTGGTCCTTTAGACAAGAAAGAACCCCAAGACCAAGTAAAGACGTGAGTAAAACAGAATCTGACCTGAAGATGAGTGACTGTCTTGGTGATGATTATTACTATTGTTTTATCAGTAACAGTGTTATAGACTAGTAATGCAGCATATTGTAGTAACACGTATGTGGATCCATGGGTGAACGCACAGTAACAGCAACATCGAGTCAAGTGAACCGGATCACCTCAGTGAGTGACTCAGAGTAACATGAGTCTGTAAAATTAACGAAGTTTACTACCAAGTATCTACAGCAGCCCAACCAAAAGCTGCGCCCCTTACTGTACTGGAGTGTGTAGCCTTAAAACCTCTTATCAGGTTGCTTTACTTCACAGCCTACTAGTAACAATTCAGTATGTAATGGTTTGTTTACTACATCAAATCAATGTTACCATACTTGTGTAAACACTATTTTTGGTTGTGTATTTTCAGAATGTTCCAGAAAAGTTCAAGGAGGCACTATGGAGCAACACCTTATTGTAAAAACCCATCTCTCACCATCAAGGTGATATCGTTGGTGGAGACCACCCGTGTTGGGACGTGGTCCTTCAAAAATAACACTGTTGAGGCAATAGATGTACGGACCTACACAGATGCTGCTGTCTCTGATGGGAGTACAGCTTTTAAAGCTGTACTTGCACCAGAGACAGCACCAATCTTGGAGGAGGGGCGATGTTATGTCGTCAAGAACTATGCCATTACCGACAATGGCACTATAAGGACCAGCCCCAACACGGTGGTTTATGTAACTGCCAGCTTCCCGGTTCCCACTGCTTTGGAGGAGGAAGCGAGGAGGATTTTCAACCCACCGTCACCCACCTGTCAAATTAAAGATTTAAATGACAGAGTGGACCAGTGGGTGACTGTGGAGGGCTGTGTGACCTCAGTAAGTTTCAACATCCAAGTCCTGGCACACACACACTCACACACAGACACACTTACAGACAGACACACACACACTCACTCACTCACACACATAGACACACACACACACTCACTCACTCACACACATAGACACACACACACACACTCACTCACACACATAGACACACACACACTCTCACACACTCACAGACAGAGACACACACATAGACACACTCACTCGCACGCACGCACACACTCCAAGTCCTGGCACAGCACCTTCTCATCCCATTTCATGACTGCAAAAAAATCTGTCAAACTAGCACAAAGAAACGTGATGAAATGCACCCATTTCACATTGATGCTATTTTCTATACTCTGAGACACAGATTCATTTCATGTCTTACCTTGGCTTTATATACTAGTAAGACTATATTGGATGAAAACCAAGTCAGTGAAAGTTGTGAAATTGATGCCATGTTTTTAAAGATGTGCTGCTTCTGTCACATTTAGTTGGGAACCTTTGAGAGGCATGCTGGCATACATGGCAAAGAAGTGCCCAGGAGGGCCATTGTGATCACCCAGGTACAGGATCATTATTAAATGTTGTGTCTGTTTGGTTTCGGTTTTGAGAAGTATTAAGCACCCTGCTTCATGACTATCTTTTTTATTTTAGGATGACGCACAGATTGAGGTGGTGCTATGGAGGGAGGCGAACCTCAAAAAGGTGGACATGGGGATGCCTGCTCGCCTGACCCATCTCAGTGTACGCAGATCACCCAGACATGGATTATCGCTGCACTCAACAGCATTTTCACGAGTCGAGGTCAGTAAATCCATCTACAGTTTGATCTTCCTGGAGCATGCAATCCAATGGAGTTGTTCCAGCAGTAATTAAAATGCTTATTCCCTCCAGGTTGTTCCTGGAAAAAACATGGTGGAGGTGAGGGGCATCAGGGAGGTCGAGAACGGAGATGTGGAGGTCCTCGACACAAAAGACCAACAGCATATCATCCCAATGGATAAATGGAATGCACTCTACCCTGAGCCTATGACAGCCATACCAGCAAAACTCGTCATTGAATACACTGCGTCCGGCATGGCCAGTGTCAATGTAATAGAGTAATTATATCATTAATAAATAGTTAAAGTTATAATTGTATTGTTATTTACAGTATTTGTTAATTATTGAATAGTTATATTAATAGATAGTTAAAGTTATAATTGTATTGTTTTTTACAGTATTTGTTAATTATTGAATAGCTATATTATTAAATAGTTAAAGTTATAATTGTATTGTTATAGTATTTGTTAATTATTGAATAGTTATATTATTAAATAGTTAGTTATAATTGTAGTTATTTACAGTATTTGTTAATTATTTAATAGCTATATTATTAAATAGTTAGTTATAATTGTAGTTATTTACAGTATTTGTTAATTATTGAATACTTATATTATTAAATAGTTATTATTATAATCATTAATATTTCACTTAAGAGCTGTTAATTTAAATAATCCGTTATGTTGTTTAGTTACTATTGCTTGAAAATGTTGTTAAAATAAACATGTTTGTTATAATTGTACTATGGTTACTATAATTCTTGTTACATGTGCTGTTTGCAGTAGATCAATGAACAGATCAATGAACATTAACAGACACACACACAGACAGATTCACAGACACACACACACACAGACAGGCTCACAGACAGATAGACACACACTCACACACTCACATGCACATCCTTCAACTTCAATTTGAAGTCACACACACAGACAGACACACACACACACATACACAGGCTCACAGACAGATAGACAGACACACTCACACAGAGACACACATACACAAACACACACAGACACAGACACACACTCACATGCACATCCTTCATTTGTGCTGGTCTTTGACACACACACACACACAGACACACACACACACACACACAGACACACACACACACACACACACACACACACACAGACACACACATACACACACAGGCTCACAGACAGATAGACAGACACACACAGAGACACACACACAGACACAGACACACACACACACACACACACAGGCTCACAGACAGATAGACAGACACACTCACACAGAGACACTCACACACACAGACACAGACAGACACACATACACAAACACACACACACAGACACATAGACACACACTCACTCACTCACTCACACACACACTCACAATCACTCACATGCACATCCCTCAACTTCAATTTGTGCTGGTCAAAGACCAGCACAAATTGAAGTTGAAGACACAGACACACACAGACACACACACACAGACACAGACACACACACACACAGGCTCACAGACAGATAGACAGACACACTCACACAGAGACACTCACACACAGACACACACACAGACACTCACTCACACACACACTAACACACACTCACACATTAACACATACTCACTCACTCACACGCTAACACACACACTCACTCACACACACACACACACACACAGACACTCACTCACACACACTTACAAATAGAAATAATAGTTAAATAAATAACGTTGACCTCCATTAAATGACCAGTGTGACCCTATAGCAGCACAAAATGGCGGTTTGGTGTATTAATTCACTTGCAGTAGGAAATTACATTCACGCATGCACACACACACACACACACAAACAAAACATTGGATTTAGACAATAGCCATACACATGTCCTTCTAAGTACACCTGCAGCCTCTAAACTCTTTGCGATAAGCTAAACTGGAGGCTATACAAATCATGTGGACACTGAAAATATGTCATGTTTCCTTAAGAATCAGATTTAGTGAGACTTAGTTAAGATTTCCGTGACAACTCTCGAACGTCCGACTGTCCCTGAACGCCCCTCGCCAGAGCCGCCCGTTGCCGGACCCGTAGAAGTTCCCGGTCTTTCTCCTCTCATCCTCTGAGGTATGTGGACGTGTCTCTTGACTGTGGTCATTTTTTAACAAATAAACACGAACTTTGTGTGGTTTAGACTGTTAATTAGCTAATTACTGATGTGATAACTGATATGGAGTTCACACATAGCAGGACTTACAGCTACTCTTGTAATTTGTAACTTTGTCACTCTGATAACTGATAGCTGCTAACAGCTAACGGTCGACGGTTAGCTAATGCTAGCGCTAGCGTCATGCTAACGGCTAGCATCTGACAATGACTCTGCTTTTTACAGTCATTGTCAGATGCTGGCCGTTAGCATGGCGCTAGCGCTAGCGTCATGCTAACGGCTAGCATCTGACAATGACTGCTTTTTACAGTCATTGTCAGATGCTGGCCGTTAGCATGGCGCTACCGCTAGCATCATGCTAACGGCCAGCATCTGACAATGACTGTGCTTTTTACAGCACAGCATTAGCTGTGTTAGCTAATGCTGTGCTTTAGAAAGTACAGTCCTTGTCAGATGCTAGCCGCTAGCAGTTAACAGCCATCAGGGACAAAAGAGCCAGCACTGAATTTAGTAAGGATTCAAGGAACTTTATTTGTCATACCAACAGACATTTACACATGGGGAGGTATGAAATGATGTTCTCAGGTCCTGTTTTAAG
Organism: Pempheris klunzingeri; assembly: GCF_042242105.1. Taxonomy (NCBI): domain Eukaryota; kingdom Metazoa; phylum Chordata; class Actinopteri; order Acropomatiformes; family Pempheridae; genus Pempheris; species Pempheris klunzingeri. The sequence continues at coordinate 26,646,535 of NC_092012.1, read as the reverse complement.
CCAAGATAAATATGAAATAATAAATAAAATATAGAAAATAGAGGTCCTACATGAAATAAAATAGAAGTATTTGCTGCAGGTAGGTGTGTGTGAGGGTGTGTGTGAGGGGTGTGTGTGGGATCGACAGAGCACCACCAGAGTTCAGCAGTCTAACAGCTTCCGGAAATAACCTGCTCCTGAGCCTGCTGGTCTGCCTCCAGGTGCTCCAGACGCAGCTGCCTGCCCGAGGGGAGAGGGCCGAAGAGAGTGTGTGCAAATAATAAATATGAATAAATAAATCAGTAATAAATATTGTGTGTGTTTGATGTCTCTGCTGAATTAAAATATGAACTGAGTTTATGTCCTTTCTTTGTCTCATGTATTAAAACAATGACACCTGCCAAAGCTGGGGTTTAGCAATAAATGCTAGCTGTCTAATACATGTGCTCAGAGTGAGAGGTTTGAAATGTATTTTTGTCTTTTAGACAAGAAACCGCTCCAAGAGCCTGTCCTAAGGTGAGTAAAACAGAATCTGACCTGAAGAGGAGTGATTCTCTTGGCTGTGGATAACTGATTAGCTGTCTTACATCTATTGTTGCCATCTATCCATGATGTTTGATCATAGTGGGAGACTTAAGCCACCTCACCTTTTGAGATTTTTAAATCACTTGGCTAAACATGCAGTTAAATGGTATCCAAGTGCAATTGTCAATCATGATTTTAGTGAATGATTGTTGTTTTCTCTGTGATCTACAGTCCGAGAAGAAGAAGACGACCTGTTTCCCGTCGGCCCTGTGTCTTCCAATTCCCCCAACCCTCTATCCTATCCTCTGTCCTGCTACATCTGCTGTCTCTGCCTTCTTTCTCCCTCCCTTTATTTCCCACTATTTTCAATCTTGAAAAAAGCCCGTTTTGATGAATGGTCTCCATACCTACCTGGAAAAGCAGATGAATGGTCTCCATACCTACCTGGAAATGCAGATGAATGGTCTCCATACCTACCTGGAAGTATTACTCTGAAAATCCACATTCTCTTTGCGTGGTGTGACAGCTTCTGCAGACTCTGCAAAACCGCATTCCCTTTGCCTGCTCTCTAAGCCACAGCACTCTGCCTAAACTCTGTGTGGTCTCTAAGCCACAGCATCCATACAACCTACAGAAACTTTGACCACTGACGCTGACCTTGGAAACTACCGATCATCATGCCCAGAAAAGGAAAGAGATCTCAAGCTCAAAAACTACGCTGGCAAAAGTTTAGTGAGTCTGAACCCTCTGTACAACACGAACAGAACCATGAACCGACTGTGAGTACTCATCGTCACAGTAACACTGAGATAAATGTTCCTGAACCAGCTCAGGCTAATGTTACATGTGTGTTAGCCTCCCGCAGTCAGAGGCATCAGAAATATGCTGAATCTAACAACAGTCAGTGCACCTGTAACTCTGCATCGTTTCTAGCAGTCCTGCATGAGAGACAGCACCTCCAAGCAGCAGATCTTGACCTTGTTTTGGACAGAGGCCATGTAATGTATCAACTCACTATGGCTCAGTTGAAGGCTGAAGGACGAATGGTTCATAATTACTTGAACACAGAGGAAATTCCTGACATTGTGTTTGGATACAGTGAGCAGCACTTAATGACAAAGTGCGAGTCCATGTTTGGTATTTTTACAGCTGAAACAGGAGATTACCCGAACCTTCCCAACAGACTTCAGTGCCTGTCATCAGAGGTAAACTATGCTTTGCTGATTATGAGTTCTCTTTGCATCGCTGTTTTCCGAGACCAGCAAGGAAGGTATGGATTTTTTGACCCACACTCCAGGCAACCTGATGGCTTACCCCCCCATGGTACAGGTGATACTGGCACAGCTGTGATGTTTCTGTTCACACATTTGAATGATCTGATAGCAAAGATTGTCACATGTTTCAGAATGGCAGGTACCAGCCCAAACACTCCATACGAGCTAATGCCTGTGTTGTTTAACACTCTGCATGAAGTCTCTGTGGATAATAATGTGTCCCATGTAAACGCTGATGTTGAGCAAGACCGCAACACTGCGTCCAGTGTTACACTGGCTGAAATTGAGATGTCTTTACCATCATGCTCAGCTCCCTGTGCTGACAATACACGAAATGAAAATGATGTTGGTAAGACTAGCACTGCAGTGGAATGTCCTAAATCACTGGCACCACAGTGTAACAATGATCACGTGGTAAATCTGTCAAAATGTAACAAACAACAAAAGCGAAAGTTTCAAAGAAGAGCTAAGACACTGGAAGGTAGACGTGGCAAAAATGCTGCGAAAATCAGAAAAAGGAAATTCGAAGAGTAAAAAAAAATCTTAAACAGCGGGAAAGATATTCTAAAGATGCAGTTCTTAACAGACAGAGAAAATCATATGAAATTGTGCGTTATAGACAAAATGTTGAGTGCAGAAAGAGAAAGATGTCCTACATGACGAGTCGCTAACAACAAGACTCCAACTTCAGGCAGAGACAGAGATCGTATATAACGAACCGTTACAGTCGAGACAGTGGCTTTCAGCAGAGACAGAGATCGTATATAAACACTCGCTATCACCTGAATGCTGGGTTCAGACAAGCCCAGAAATTGTACATCACCAGCCGCTATGCAAAGGATCCTGCATTCAGATCCAAACAAAAAGAAACAATGAGACAACTCATGAGAAACAGAAGTGTTATGACTAGAACCATGCGTTGTGCATTGAGACTAAGGAGAAAGTACAGACAGATAAACAGACAGCAAAACCAGTGGGACGACAGTATGATCAGAGAAGCTATAGCCATTTTCCAACTACAGATAAAGAACGGACCGACGTACGCCTGCACAGTTTGCCACAGAGCACTGTTTTCAAATCAAGTGCGATCCTGTAACAGAACAAAGTACGTTAAAGATGCACGTGTGTCTGAGGCCTGCCTCACAGGAAGGTTTGTTCATGTTTGTACAGATGAATGTCAAAATTCAGAACAATGTACAGCACCAGATGAGAGAAGGAGCGAGTGGATTTGTCACTGTTGTCACAATCACCTCAAATATGGTTGCATGCCTTCTCTTGCCATGGCTAATCGTTTACAGCTTGCAGACATTCCAGATGAACTGTGTGATTTGAACATATTGGAGAGGCATCTTGTTGCTAAATGTATAGCATTTGCTAAGATTATCCCGCTTCCTAAAGGTCAGCAGAGAGCCATTCATGGTAACGTGGTGTGTGTTCCCTCTGAGGTACAAGAAACAGTTAATGCTTTACCCAGACTGAGAAGTGAATCACAGGTAATGAGAGTGAAGCTAAAGAGACGACTGTGCTATAAAGGCCATCAGTTATTTCAAACTGTTACATGGTGTAAACTTGTGAGAGCTCTGCTTAAACTGAAACAGATCCATCCCCAGTACAGTGACATCACCATCAGAGATGAGCCAGAGTTGTGTGATCCCACACTTAATGATGAGGAGGATGATGAGAGTGATGAGGAGGATGAAATGAATGACAGTGATTATAATGTGGACGATCTGATGGAGATAGACAGGTGTGAGAGTGAGGCACTTTGTGAGGCAGAAAGAGAACCTGAAGACGCTGAACAAGATGTTGACAGTCAAGTGCGTGTTGACAACCGAGCTGAGCGGCAGTCAGATCAGAATGCTAATGCTGAGGGTGATGAACCTAATGGTGGTGTTGTACTCATGTTTACAGCCGAGTGACATTTCAGAGGAGATACTGAGTTTCAGTGAGGGAATCTACTCTGTTGCTCCAGCTGAAGGACAAAAGCCTGTAAGCTTTTTCAAAACACCTAAACTTGAAGCGATGGCGTTCCCAGTTCAGTTTCCCACTGGTGAAAACACGCTTGATGAAACCAGACCTGTGAAACTAACACCATGCAGTTACTTCAAAACCAGGCTTTGCTGTATTGATGACCGTTTTGCCAGAGATTCAAACTACTTGTTTTTTGCTCAGTTTGTAACAGAGATACATCTGGCCACTTCGAGCATGAGGATACAATTGCGGAAAGGCAAGCCCTTTACTCGAGACGGTCGTAAAATAACCAATGCCATGTTGAGAGACAAACTGGAGGTTGAAAAACTAGTGCGTAACAAAGATGCTGTCAGATTCATGATGCCACTGAGAGGCACCCCGGCCTACTGGGAAAAAACCACAAAAGATCTGTTTGCTATGATCAGACAGCTGGGAACTCCTACTTTCTTTTGCACATTTTCTGCTGCAGAAATGCGTTGGAAAGAGGTCATTACAGCTATTAAGACTCAACAAGGTGAGCAAGTGAATTTTGATGAGCTTGATTGGTCCGCAAAGTGTGACATACTACGCAGCAATCCTGTGACGACCATGCGTATGTTTGACAAACGTGTCGAGGCGCTGTTCAGAGATTTGATTCTGTCACCTGCGCAACCCATTGGCAAAGTAGTTGACTATTTCTACCGTTTGGAATTTCAGCACAGAGGAAGTCCGCACATACACTGCCTAATTTGGGTGGATGGTGCACCAGTGTTTGACGAAGACTCTGATAAGAAAGTCTCAGATTTTGTGTCAAAATATATCACAGCTGAGCTTCCAGACCCAGACACGCAACCAGAACTGCATAGAAAAGTATCAGAAGTGCAGATACACAGTAAAAACCACTCAAAGACGTGTGTGAAATATGTCGGTGCTAACTGTCGTTTTGGATTCCCCAAACAACCCGTTCCATACACGATGGTTTTGAGACCTGGACTACTTGATGATCCAGATCAAGAACCAGCATTGGATGAGAAACTGAAAGCACTGCACCGTTTGCTTCATCAACCTGAGATTGTATCTTTGAGTTTAGACCAGATTCTGGCACAGTGTGGCCTCACTGTTGACCAGTACAAACAATGTCTGCGTTCAAAAGCCAAAACAGAGGAAATTGTTCTGAAGCGTGATCCTAAAGACTGTTGGGTTAATGGCTATAACCGCTACCTCCTTGACGCCTGGGATGGCAATATGGACATACAGTTCATTCTGAATGCTTTCTCGTGTATTGCGTACATTTGCAGCTACATCAGCAAAGCTGAACATGGTTTGAGCGAGTATCTGAAAACGGTGATTTCACATTCGCGTCATGAAAATGTAAATGAGAGTGACGAAATGAAAGAAATCATGCAGGCTTACTCAAAGAAAAGAGAGGTCAGTGCTCAAGAGTGTGTGGCTCGTGCATGTGGGTTGCACATGAAACAGTGTACTCGCAGTGTTGTGTTTGTACAGACGGATGACAATGCGCTTAAAATGAGTTACCCCCTCTCATTCCTAGAAAACAAAACAGATGACTCTGTCAATGTGTGGATGAGCGGGCTACCTGACAAGTACTACTCTAGACCAGAAACACCAGAGTTTGAGGCAATGTGCTTGGCAGATTTTGCTTCCACGTGTAGAATTGTGTATGGGAAACAGACACAAAGTAAAAATGCTGTTCCTCTGCTGAATAACATGGGACATGTTCAGATCAGAACTGGTGATAAGCCTGCTATCATTAGATATCGGCGCTTCTCACAAGAAAAGAATCCTGAGGAATTTCATGGCACATTGCTGAAACTGTACCTTCCTCATCGCTCAGTGACCCAGCTGACAAGTAGAAACTTCCCTACATACAAATTTTTCCATGACTGTGCTGCTGTTGAGCTACCAGGTTCAGATCAGCTTCAGTCTGTACAGCAAATTGTCAAAGAAAACAGAGAGAAATACGAAAAGCACAGTCAAGACATTGATAATGCCATTGTAGAGTTTGAACAAAGCGGCGTCTTAAGAAACGAATGGTGCAATCTGGCTCCCGAGAATGAAATACAAAGGTTAGAGTGCATTGAAGAATTAGAGGCACGAGACCCTGGTGATGACGTTCCAGAGAATGTACCGGACTATAACCCATCAGAAATGCGTTCAGAAATTGCTATCACGAGAGAGGCCCCTTCCATTGATCCTACAGTGTTGCGTCAAATGTATCAGAACCTGAACCAAAAGCAAGCGTCTGTTTTCTACTACATCCGAGACTGGTGTGTGAAACATCTGAATAACTTAAATGCAGAACAGTTTTTCTTGTATGTTAACGGCGGTGCTGGCACAGGAAAGTCTCACCTTATTAAATGTATCCACGCTGAGGCATCAAAAATATTGTGCAAACTTCCACGACATGCAGATGAAGCAGACATTTCGAAACCCACTGTTCTGTTGACTGCATTCACTGGCACAGCAGCATTTAACATTTCAGGCACTACGTTGCATTGTCTCCTGAAACTGCCAAGGAGTTTAAAACCTCCATTCAGTGGCCTTGGAAATAAACTGGATGAAGTCAGGGCTGAGCTTTGTAACGCTGAAATACTGATCATTGATGAAGTGTCTATGACCTCAAAACCTCTTTTTGCCTATGTTGACGCGAGACTAAAGCAGATAAAAGGAATTCGACGACCTTTTGGTGGAATGTCTGTTCTTGCTGTTGGAGATTTCTATCAGCTCCCTCCTGTGAGACAATCTAAACCTCTTTGTGTTTATGATCCCTCTCAGATTGACCTGTGGCGTGATAATTTTCAGATGGTAACGCTGACTGAGATTATGCGGCAAAAAGATGACATGGCTTTTGCAGAGATGCTGAATAGAATCCGTGTGAAAGAAAAGTCTGAAGCATTGTCAGAGCAGGACAGAGATTTGCTTTCACAAGCTGTCACCGAGCCAGATCAGTGTCCAAAGGATGTGCTGCATGTTTATGCAACAAACAAACAAGTGGACAAACACAACTCAGAAACATTGGCTCTGTTTCATTCTGACATCATAAAGATAGATGCAGATGACTATAAGAAGGACATAAAAACTGGTCGTATGGAGAGGCAAGCTGTACCTTTCCAAGGGACAAAGAAAGAGTTACCTGACTCAATCGAACTTGCCATTGGTGCTCGTGTGATGATTACCAGAAATATTAATGTGCAATCGGGTCTGTGTAATGGAACTTTTGCAAAGATTGTAAGAACAGTTACTGGTGAAAATGATCAGCATGTTGTTAGACTTGGTCTCGAGCTTGATAATGTGAACAAAGATGGTAATGCAGCTGAGAATATTGTGTACATTGACAGAGACGAGGAAAATTTGAAAAAAAAGGGAGTGGTGCGTCGACAGTTTCCAGTAAGGCTGGCTTTTGCATGTACGACACATAAAGTACAAGGAATGACGACTTCCTCAGCAGTGGTGTCGCTGAAACGTGTTTTTGAACATGGTATGGCGTATGTGGCTCTCAGCAGAGTAACCTCTCTCAGTGGACTATATATCATTGATATGGATGAAGACAAGATATATGCCAATTCAGACATCAATGCAGCTCTTGCTGAGATGAGAGTAGCATCGTTGGAGCATGTTATGCCTTTACTTCATGCCACACAGACATTAAACAGATCAGATGTTCTAACTGTTGTGCATCATAACACAGAGGGACTTCCATGTCATATTGCTGATCTGAAAAGTCACCATGAACTACGTCTTGCAGATGTCCTGTGTCTAACAGAGACCCATCTCACTGGTTCATTTGTGTCTGAAAGTCTGCTATTGGATGGCTACAGCATGTTCAAACGTAATAGAAATGTGTCGTATACAAAGTACCGTGATATGGCTAATAAAAGTGGAGGCGGTGTTGCTATTTATGTCAAAAACCATATTCAAGCGAGAGAAAAGCAGTACGTGCAGAACGCGACTGATATTGAGTTTGCTGTTGTGAAGCTTGAAGCTCCAGTAAAAGCAGTGATTGCCGTCGTTTACAAGCCTCCAGGTTACAGTGTGCAGTCGTTCCTGTCAAACCTACAGAGCCTGTTGGACTCGCTGGAAATCATGGATCATCATCCCGTCTTGGTTTGTGGTGATTTTAATGAGGATCTGTTGTCTCGAGCTAACAAGCCGATTCTTGAACTGTTTCAGTCGAAAGGTTACCAGCAACTGGTTACAGCCGCTACTACAGACAAGAACACGCTGTTAGATTTGATTTTTATCTCTCGGCCGCAGTGTTGTCTTGATTCTGGTGTGCTGCAGACATACTATAGTTATCATAGTCCTGTGTATTGTATATTGAACAGTGATGTATTGTGAATAGAAGTGGCATTTTGGGAACTTTGAGCAAAGTGAATACTGCTAAATCATGGCATTTATGAAAACAGTACATTGTGTGAATTCTCAACAGTGTGTTGCTTAAAATGACGGATAATAGTTGAATTATGAGATGGGGGGGGGTCGTCCTTTACAGCCAGGCTGTAACACCTGCCTGGCTGCACCAGCCTTAAAATGCTGGGAGGGCGAGAGGGATGGAGGGACGATCTCCCCTGAATATTATACAGAGTATAAAGTGTGGTCAAATGGTTGACTGCACAGTAAATATGAAACAAATCATGCGAGTCATGTTTTATAGAATGGAAAATATTCAAATGGAAGTGTCATTGTCAAATCTAACAAGATTGAAAACATAGGAACAATTAAATTAATGACAAGATAAAAACATCCATACACCACTCAAACATATCCCACATGGATCCTTGGGGTTGACCCAGGCACGTGGTAAGTGGAAAGAAAATATCTAACTTCCAAAAGATACAAACTACGACTCTGTGAGTTATTTATTTTCCATGTGTGTGAATTACAACTTTACAGGTCAACAACTTTAAAGCATCATCAGCCCACGAGGGGATCAGCAGTCCAGCATCACCCTCACTGTGTTCCCGACGGCTGCCCTGAGAGATCCACGTGCCTGGACAACATAGAGACAGCACAGCAGGAGGCCGCTGCTTGGTCTCTGAATTACCTGGACCTGTGCCTGAGGTGTGACCAGCTATGCATGTTGCAAGTAAGTAATTATGACCCAGTTCATTTTGACCATCTGTGTCACCTACGCAACCTTTCAATCTCTGGACCCTTCCTGCACATGTAACTATGTGAGTTTTACCTGTTCAAGCTAGTACGTTTGATGAACGCCATAAATGTTGGTCCTCTTCCTCACAACTGTAACTGTTTCCCCCAAGTTTCATGAGGAAGAGAAGAAGTTGGACAAATGCCACGAAAGCAGTGCCATGCTGAAGAGATACATCAGCATGGGACCAGGACCAGGATCACATGGGTCCATGACCAGGATCACAGGACCAGGATGACATGAGCCCAGGATCAGAGGATGTGGACTCCTGTGCAGCTGCAGCTACAAGTCTGTAAGTACACTACAGGGAACTGTGGGGAGGGTTAATGGATAAAGCTCCATATGTGTGTGTTTACCCTATTGTGACATCTATCCTGAATCATGTTCACAGCTGCTGGGGAGAGTCCTCAGCGCCACGAAGAGTTCAGCTCAACACAGCCGCTGCCTGATCGCAGCCCTTCATCATCCAGCAAATAGCACAGGACCCATCTCTGGTGAAGCAGAGACGGGTTCTTTTCAAGGACATACAGCTCTGAACTGCTGCAAGACATGCTCAGCCGTCCTGGTAGGGGATCCCTCTAAGACTTGGCCTACCTAAAGGTTTCTCCCTTTTTCTACCTAACACAGGTTTTGAGGAGTTTTTCCTGACATGCTTGGAGG
>NC_092012.1:26524477-26629477 GCF_042242105.1 Pempheris klunzingeri | reverse complement strand
AGACAGAGAGAGAAGACAAGTCTGAAATCTTGTGTTTTGTCTTTTAGACAAGAAAGAACCCGAATCCTGACCACGACTCTTCCTCCCACGTAAGCGAGCAGTTACTCTCTTGAACTCTGTGTTTAACTAGCTTGCTAGCTAGATTAGCATTTTTTAAATTTCAATGTATACGTTGACATTTGTGTAAATGTAAGATTGTTAATTATATGATTTCACTCTGTCAGATAAGGGGTGGAAATAATTAAAACAAATGGAGAGTTAGCAGACCACTTGATAATACATTAGAAAGGGGGAAAAATGTGGGGCCTGTGGTGTGATTGGGAGCAATGGCTACAGGCTAATTAGCATGACAATGCAGAAACACACTCTAAATGGACCATCTCTAATGTCAGCCATTTTGTTTTCTAATGTCAGCCGTTTTGTCTTCTAATGTCAGCCATTTTGTCGTCTTCACTGTGATTAAGCAGCTCACAGTCAACAGGCATTAATAGTGGCAATGCCTTCGTACCTGTTGTGACAAAAATATGTCCTTTTCATTTGACAATGTGGTCATTAATATTTTACATTGAGTATCTAATTCACTTTATTTTCTGTCTTTTTCAGGATTCCTGTGTCCAGCATCTCCAGCAGCTTCAAGACAGACTAAGCCTAACCTCAACTTTCACACTTACACCACATTTATTATTTACCATCGCAGAACAGTATTAGATTAAGTTAGGTTGAGAGTAGGTTAGTTTTATAGCTAATATACTTTCTCCCTCTCTCACTCACACACACACACACACACACACACATTTGTACCCAGTTCTGAGTGCTATAATTGTTGTTGCAAATAATATATACTAACATTTTGTGAGTTTCTCTCTTCTCTCTGGATCCTGTGAGTTCCTGTGTATTTAGGTAAGTTAACTGAAACCTCCTTTCAAGAGCAGTACTCCTTTTGGAAAAAGGACATGTTGTAGATGATTTCACGACTAGCTCATGACACCCAGTCTAATTTCAAGTCCACATTTTTACCACACTAGACATTTTAAAACAAACTAAAATCTGTGTGAAAGTACATTAAAAGTTGCACAAATGAGTGCTTGACCATCATCAGTCTAAACCTTAAGCCAGATTTTCACTGACTTCTTTGCAGTGTGTCACATGTTAAATGTCTTAGTCAACTCTGAAGACCCACTTTGGTGTGTGCCAGAAAAAAAATGGCATTTTACATCTTTAGAGTGTGCTGAATTTGTATGGTAAAATTATATTGCAGGGCTACGTGAGACGACAAAGACCAGGGCAAGGCCACGTGTGACCGGGAAGACCAGTGCACAGCCACGTGTGAGTGGGGAGACCAGTGCATAGATTTAACACAGTTCGGATTTCTCATCTTGGTGAGTGTCTTCGAAGATACGACAATTTACCTTACTGTGCTATTCTACTTCTTTTGTGTTTATCTTCTGTTTCTTTTTCATGGGCTTCTGTGATGAACATCTACTGGACACAGACACTACAAACTTGAGTGTTCAAAGGTATTTTCTTATATACTTCACATCCCATTTAAAATGTATAGACTAACAACACTGAACTAACAACACTGAATTGAAATTTGGTAATAATTATTTTTCATCCAAAACTTTTGTCCAAGATGCCGAGGAAGGGCAAGAGATCGCAGGCACAAAAAGTCCGTTGGACAAAAGTCAACCTGGCAGATCCTTCCCCTGTCAGCCCACCCACTGTCAAGCAAGAGGTACCAAAACAATAAATAGAAACCTTTTAGTCAAACTTTACGCAATTTTCTTCAATTATCTGCAATGTTTGACATGATTTGACTGAAAGAGTTTGGTATCGTGTGTCATCAGGTTCCCCAAACCCAGACACCCCCACAGCCAAAAAACGTCTGGTTCACGGACGATGGACCCTCTTGGCACCGTTCTGCGGCTAAAAAGGTAGTTTTTTTCCCCCTCACACTCTGGTACATCTCTACTATACACAGTGTCTTCAGTTTCAAAAACTTGGTATCGTGTCATCAGGTTCGCCAAACTGAGACACCCCCCCAAGCAAAAAATGTCTCTTTGACGGACAATGGACCCTCTTGGCACCGTTCTCCGGCTAAAAAGGTAGGTTTTTCCCTTCATACTCATCTGTACTATACAGGTGTGGGAGAAGGAAGTCGCACGCTTGTAGCCACAATGTAAAAAACATGCCATTTGAAAACCACATCAGAGAAAACAGGACAAGTCTGATCAAAAGCTTAAGTTATAAGATGCATCAGAAAAAAACATCTCCATCAAAAACACAGCTAGACAGTTAGAAAGGTACAGTGCAGTTGATAAGAGTAGATTATACAATATGTCATAATAAATTCCATATGGATATCAGAAAACAAGTCTAAAGTACAGTCCTATCAGGACATACAATATTAGGAGAGACATAGCAAGTATAAGTATTAGGAGAAACCACACCCCTGGCTCTGACTGGGTTCCTAAAGTGAAAACCTGAAGGGATGGACATTTCTCTCACACAGATAAGAAAAAAAATATAGTAGAAAACAATTTTAGTAAAAAAGTTGTTTTTTTTATATATAAAAACATTTATTTATTTATATATTTAAAACAGCTAACTGTAGTGAAAAAAATACTGTTACATAGAGAAAAAAACATCTCTCCACAACGTCTTCAGTTTCATAAACTTGGTATCATGTGTCATCAGGTTCCCGAAACTCAGACACCCCCACAGCCAAAAACTGTCTGGTTCACGGACGATGGACCCTCCTGGCACCGTCTTCCAGATAAAAAGGTAGGTTTTCCCCCTAACACTCTGGTACATCTCTGCTATTCACAATGTCTTCAGTTTCATAAACTTGGTATCGTGTCATCAGGTTCGCCAAACTGAGACACCCCCCCAAGCAAAGAATGTCTGTTTGACGGACGCTGGACCCTCTTGGCAACGTTCTCCAGCTAAAAAGGTAGGTTTTCCCCCTCACACTCTGGTACATTTCTGCTATTCACAATGTCTTCAATTTCATAAACTTGGTATCATATATTATCAGATGGCTGAACAACAGACACCTGCACAACCAACAAGCTTCCGGATAATGGACGATGCACCATCCTGCTCCAGTTATCCAGCTACAAAAGTAGGTCTGGGTGTTGTTGCGTCTGGGTGTTGCTTGGCAACCATTCAGCTAAATGTTGCTGAAGAACTACATTGCTTGGCGGAGGAATGATTATTTGTTATCAATAAATTATTGCATTTTTCAATCATCTGAGAGGAGAACACACAACACACATGAAATCTCTCATGTGAAATAAATTACATCATTTTAAGTTTGGCACAACATGTTCATGTAGGAGATTATAGCCAAAAGCTCCCTGATAAGGTAGGTTTTAAGTGCCTTTGAGTGAAACGTTAATGGTGTAAATAAAATGACCCAGAACATTATTTTTAACATTCAAGGCTATTTATCCACTTGTGTCTATCACAGTGAAAAACTACAAGTAAATAAGTCACGTGACAAACTCAAAATGTGTGACAGCCTCTAAGGTATACTGTCAACAGCGCTCAGTCTCCACTTAGAACTCGCTAATATAGTTGCATAGAGACATGGGAAATAGTTAGCGTTAGCTTTTAAAGGACGACTTGTGTTCCTTTCTGGGTTTTTCAAACAAAAATCTTTTTTTTAATGTGTAAGTTGACAAACTGAATTGATTAAATGTAGTACCGTATTTTTCGGACTATATGGCGCACCGGATTATAATGGGCAATATCAATAAACGGGTCTATTTTCATACATAAGGCGCACCGGATTATAAGGCGCATTAAGGGAAACAAAACAGTCAGATAAATCAAACGACGTTGAAGCACAGTACGTATTACGGTACTCCGCGAGGCTCCTTGGATTGTCGGAGCATTACGGCTACCGTAATGCTCCGACAATCCATCAAGCGGTGCGGCTTCGTAGCTTACCAAAGTCGTACTAAAACATTTTGACAGATGTTTGAGCGCCGTGTACCACATAAAATCAGTTCAAGGTCAGTAAGCACGACCAGAATTAATACATAAGGCGCACCGGATTATAAGGTGCACTGTCGATTTTTGAGAAAATTTAAGGAGTTTAAGTGCGCCTTATAGTCCGAAAAAATATGGTAATAATAAACAACAACACTAATAATAACCATGATAATTCTTTTCTTTTGATCAGCTTCACCACTCGGCACAGCCACAGACCGTGAGAGCAAGTCATTGCCAAGGTGATGAGAGATACGACGACTTCTCCAGAAATCATCAGTGCACCTGTAATGCTCTCACGTTCCTGGCCTACCACAACGAGGGAGTGCAGTTCAACACAACCTACCTCGACAGGGTGCTTGAACAGGGAGATTCGCTCTACGTTGGTACCAAAATCCAGCTTCTGTTGGATGGAAGCTTTGTAGAGGACCACCTGACAGTGGAGGAAATGCCGAAGCAAGTTGTGACGGACACAAATCTGTACAGCGTGCGCATGTCTTCCGTGAGGTGTGGACCCCTGAAGGCCCAAAAAGAAAGCTTTGGTGGTACCTTGCCTCTTGACACACAACTTGAGTGTCTGACGTCAGAAGTCCCCCGTGCGATACTCATTGTATCACCCGAGTGCATTGCAGTGTTTCGTGACAACACAGGCCGATACGGAGTGTTCGATTCACACTCAAGAAGTGCAGCAGGCTTGCCCCACCCACGTGGAACTGCAGTTATGCTGACTTTCAATTTCCTAAGTGAGCTGATAACTCACCTGCAGAAGCTCTTCAAAGACCGTGGTGCCTATGCCAGCTATGAGTTTGTGCCTGTTTCTTTTGTACCTGAGAATTCCAGTGAACGTCCTGCACAGCCAGCTGATGGGAGCATCACACAAACAGCTGCGGCTGTTTCAATTGTGCCTTGGTCAGAAACGACTGCCCCAAGACAAGAAGCCAAGTCACAAGCTACTTTTTGCATACCACAAGCAAAAGTATGTGTGGAAGCCCCCAAACCAAAGAACAATGGAGGCAAAGGACGACCAAAAAATCTGGAATTCAATCTGGATCCAAAACTAAATAAACAACAGCGAGTTAAAGCTATGAACAGAACACGTACAAATAGAAAGCAAAATGTACAACCTGAACAGAAATCTAAATCTCATGGACTGAGAAGGAAAAAAAGAAACGAACATGAGAAAAACAAATATGCCAGGTGTTCAGAGTTTCGCATGAAGAAAGTGCAGGCGATGAAAAGTAAATATGCCCAGGAATGTGATCACCGCAAACAAAAGCTGTTGTCATCCAAGCGTCATTATGCTGACCCTGGTGTTCAAAACAAAAAGAAACTACGCATTGTAAGAAGATATCGCACAGATCCAGATTTTCAGAGTCGACAAAAGAAATACTTTACAAACAGGTACAACACAGACTCTGATTTCCAGAGCAGAAAAAAGAAATATATCACAAACAGGTACAGCACAGACCCTGATTTCCAGGGCAGACAAAAGGAATACATTACAATCAGGTACAACACAGAACCTGATTTCCAGAACTGTCGCAAAAAATACTTGGCCCAGAGATATGCCTGCAACCAGGACTACAGGCAAAAACGAAAAGAATCTCTTCAAACCAAGTATCACAGTGACCCAGCCTTCAGGCTGCGTCACATACAGCGCTGTACCCAGCACAAAAGAAGCACCTTGGGTACAAATGCTGCATTGAACATTCATCACAAGTTGCAGTGTGCGCTGAGACTGAAAAGGAAGTACAGACAGATCATGATCCACTGTCATAAAATTCCACAGCCTGAGGTAGAACCCCAACCTCTCATGGACAGTGTCATGCAAGCTGCCATATCTTCCTTTCGTCAAGTAATTCAGCATGGACCCACCTATATCTGCACAGTGTGCCACAGGACTCTGTTTCCTAATCAAGTCAAGCAATGCAACAGGTCAAAATATGTCAAAAATATTCCTGTAGTAGATGCTTGCATAACAGGAAAATATGTTCATGTTTGTGACACTGAATGCTCGCCTGTCTGTACCACTCCACGAGAGAGAATGCAGGAGTGGATTTGCCCTACTTGTGACAGCCACCTGAGCAGAGGAAGCATGCCTTCCATTGCGGTGGCAAATAAACTGGAGCTGGCCCCCATCCCCCCAGAATTGGCTGAACTGAATGTGCTCGAAAGACAGCTGATTGCCAAAATCTTACCTTTTGCCAAAATAGTTGCATTGCCCAAAGGACAGCAAAGAGCAGTACACGGTGCTGTTGTGTGTGTCCCGTCAGAGGTGCAATCAACAGTGAACTGTCTTCCGAGACCCAGCAACGAAGCCCAGTTGTTGCAGGTCAAACTCAAAAGACGGATTAAGTACAAGGGACATCAATACTTCTACACCGTCAACATGAAAAATGTGCTAGTGGGACTGAGAAAACTGAAAGAGATGCATTCAGAATACAAAGATGTATCTATAGATGAAAATGCCACATTCAGCAGTCTCACAGATGATCCCCCAGAAATGGAAACCACTGCAGATGCAAACACAGAGCAGGCCAAGCAGTCCCCAAACCCAGAGAATGGACAAGAGGAACTGAGACCTGGTCTGGCTCTGGACACTTGCATGCAGCCAGCTGACATAGCACAAGAACTGTTATCATACGGTGACGGAATATTCAGCATTGCACCCGCCCAAGGGAACAAACCCGTTGGCTTCTTTTCCATATGTAAACTAGAAGCCATGGCCTTTCCCGTGCAGTTCCCAACAGGACAAAACACATTTGACGAGGTCCGAAAACTGAAACTGTCCCCAAGCATGTACTTTAATGCAAGACTGTTCTGTGCAGACACGCGCTTTGCAAATGATCAGAGTTACCTGTTCTTCGCACAGTTTGTCACAGAAACGCACATGGCTAAAAACAGCATGTCAATTCAAATGCGTAAAGGCAAACCGATCACCGGAGCAGGTCAAAGGATTTCCAACAGAATGCTCCAAGATAAACACGAGCTGGAAAAACTGATCAACAACAAAGAGGCGACGCGCTTCATGCAACCTCTGAGAGGCACTCCAGCTTATTGGGAAAAAACACTGAAAGATCTCAATGCTATGGTCAGACAGTTGGGCCCGCCTACCTTCTTTCTGACATTTTCTGCTGCAGAAATGAGATGGCCTGAGGTCATTGAAGCCATTAAAGCCCAACAAGGTGAACAAGTTGACTTTTCAGAGCTGGACTGGAACGCAAAATGTGACATTCTGCGAAGCAACCCCGTCACAGTAATGCGGCTGTTTGAGAAAAGAGTCGATGCTCTGATGTCAAATCTGATCCTGTCACGCGCACAGCCCATTGGCGAGGTGGAGGACTTCTTCTATCGCGTGGAGTTCCAAGCCAGAGGAAGTCCTCATATTCACTTACTTGTTTGGATCAAAAATGCCCCCCAGTTTGGAGAAGATGATGACAAAGACGTCATCGACTTCATTGACAAGTACATAACTTGCCAAATGCCTGACATCGATGCAGACCCTGAGCTCAACAAGATTGTGTCAGAGGTTCAGGTTCACAGCAGAAATCATTCGAAGTCATGCAGGAAAGGCAATGTGCTGTGCAGATTTGGGTTTCCAAAACAACCCACAGACAAAACCATCATCACCTTCCCAGATGACATGATGTGTGATGATGATGAAGATGGAAACCAGCAAAGCAAAAGTGGGAAAGACAAAGACGGCAAGCCTAAGAAAGCAAGAAAAAAGCGAGCACTTGGAAAGAGACAAAGGAACGCCAAAGCAAAACTACAACCACTGAGGAATTTGCTTAGTGACCCAGATGCCTCATTCGACAGCTTGTCAGAGCTGCTGCAAAAATGCAACTTGACCCCCGAAGAATACAAGCAATGTGTCAATGATCTAACCACTGGCAATGTGATTCTGCTGAAGCGTCATCCAAAGGAGTGCTGGGTCAATGGATACAATGCAAATCTGCTGAGAGCGTGGAACGCCAACATGGACATTCAATTTGTGCTTGACGAGTACAGCTGCCTCATGTACATGATGTCATATGTGTCCAAGCCAGAACACGAGATGACTGAGTTTCTGAATACAGTCATTCGTGATGTCCGTAAGACAGACGTGAACGAACGCGAAGAAATGAAGCAGATAATGCAGGCGTACGCTAAACACAGACAGGTCAGTGCTCAAGAGTCTGTGGCGCGCACGTGCAGCTTGCCGCTCAAAAAGTGCTCGCGTAATGTGGTGTTCATACAGACCGATGATGATGCGCTGAAAATGAGCCTTCCCATGAATCGGTTACGGGAAATGGCACCAGATGCAGAGGAAGTGTGGATGTCAGGAATACCAGAAAAATACACAGAAAGACCAGAAACCCCCGAGTTTGAACACATGTGTTTGGCTGAGTATGCTTCACAGTACAGGACCCTCTACGGTCGTCAAACTGAAGGCAAAAATGCCATCCCCCTTTTGCACGACAAAGGGCATATTCAAAAAAGATCTGTGGGAAAACCTGCCATCGTCAAATTTCCACGCTTCTCTGAAAAGAAAACACCCGAAAAGTTTTACGGGCGTTTGCTGAAACTGTACTTTCCACACAGATCAAATAACGACCTGAAAAACGAAGAGCACCCAACATATGAGCAGTTCTACAAAAGTGGACGCAAGTGGGGCTATGACGTACGTGTCCTGGTCGATGCCATGAAGAAACGATATGAAGGTCATGGCAAAAAAATTGAGAAGGCACTGGCAAAGATTCAACAGCAAGGGCCGATTCTTAATGCGTGGAACACTTTTGCACCCGAGGTCGAAGTGGATCGTTTGGAGTGCATTGCCGAGCAAGAGCCCCTAAATCCCAGTGAGGAGAACGAGCGAGACAATGTACCCGACTACGATGCCATATGTGACAAGGGTGGAGTTCTTCCAGCAATAGAAGCCCCAAAGTTGAGCCCAGACTTTGTGAGAAAATTGTACCAAAGCCTCAACGAAGAACAGGCGTCCATATTCTACACTGTGCGCGAATGGTGCCTCAAGCGTGTCTGGGGCCACAACCCTGAGCAGTTCTTCTACTTTGTCTCAGGCGGAGCTGGCTGTGGAAAGTCGCACGTCATCAAGTGCATATACGAGGAGGCAACAAAGATTCTGCGACAACTTCCGAGATTCCGCAACGAAGCAGACATGTCCATGCCTGCGGTGCTTCTGACTGCATTCACTGGCACGGCAGCTTTCAACATCTCAGGAAAAACCTTGCACTCCATCCTTAAACTGCCACGAAGTCTGAAAGCGCCATATCAAGGACTTGGAAATGCACTCGATGAAGTTAGAGCAACACTGTCAAATGCAGACATTCTGATAATAGATGAAATCTCCATGGTTTCCAAAGAGTTATTTGCCTACGTCCACTGGAGATTTCAACAGATCAAAGGTAACAAGAAACCTTTTGGAGGGATGTCTGTCCTAGCAGTGGGAGACTTCTACCAACTGCCGCCCCTTGGTAGAGCCAAACCACTGTGTGTGTATGAAGGCGATGTGCTCGACCTCTGGAGAGACAACTTTCAGATGGTCATCCTGACACAGATCATGCGCCAAAAAGATGATCTGGCTTTTGCCCAGCTCCTGAACAGAATGAGGGTGAAACTGAAGTCAGATGCGCTCAGCAATGATGACAGAACATTGCTCACCCAGGCTGTCCACGATGTCAAGGACTGTCCACTTGATGCCCTGCATATCTTTGCAACAAACAGAGAGGTTGATGACCACAATTCCGCAACCGTGGCTGCTCTCCATTCTGACTTTGTAAACATACAAGCAGAAAACTACAAAAAAGACACCACCACAGGGGCAATGATCCAGGCGCGGGGCATCAAAGGCAGAAAACCAAATTTGCCAGACAACATAATGGCTGCTCAAGGAGTACGCGTTATGATGATCAGGAATCTGGATGTGGAGGATGGGATTGTCAATGGCACTTTTGGTACGCTTGCCAACATAGTGACAAAAGAGCAAAATGGACAAAGGACAGTCACACTCCTTGGTCTCCGATTGGACAATCCCGCTGCGGGACAAAGATTCCGCAAAAAGATACTGGGGAAGACGGACAACTTGGTGTACATAGAAAGAAGTGAGGAGCACATGAGCAAAAAAGGAGTGGTGCGAAGGCAGTTCCCACTTAAGTTAGCCTTTGCATGCACAGCTCACAAAGTGCAAGGCATGACAATGCAGTCAGCAGTTGTCAGCTTAAAGCGTGTGTTTGGACCTGGAATGTCGTACGTTGCCCTCAGCAGGACCACCTCACTTCAAAGACTGTACATCACAGATTTTCAGGAAAAGAAAATCTATGCCGATCCTGCAATCACAGCTGCACTGCAAAGTATGAGGCAAGTGTCATTCGACAGCACAAGACCACTGTTGCAGCATGTGAGATCGACAGAACAAACTGCCCGCCATTTCATCCTCATTCACCACAACGCACAAGGACTTCCAACTCACATTGAGGACATGAAGTGCCACCACGAACTGGGACTTGCCGACGTCTTGTGCATTACGGAGACACATTTGTCTGGATCCTCTGTTGCCCCAGATTTTCAGTGGGAGGGATACAACGTGTTTGCACGTAGCAGACACGCTTCCTACGCCAACCATCCAAACATGGCACAAAAGGATGGAGGTGGAGTCGCAGTGTACTGTAAGAGCCATATTCAAGCAGAGGCTCGAAGGTACATGTACACCGATGTTAGTGATCTCGAGTTTGTGGTTGTCAAAGTTGAAGCCCCGGTCAGAGCGCTGATTGCAGCTGTTTACAGACCCCCAAACTTCAGTCTAGACAAGTTTTTGCCAAACATGAAAAGCCTTTTGGACTCTTTGGACATGATGAACCAGCAACCAGTCATTGTCTGTGGAGACTTCAATGAGGACCTTCTCAGCAAAGGAAAGAAGGCCATACAAGAGCTGCTCCAGTCCAGAGGCTACACACAACTTGTCACAGCTGCAACAACTGAAAAAGAGACACTCATTGATCACATTTACATATCCCAACCACACACCTGCCTCCAATCAGGTGTACTGCAGACCTACTACAGTTATCACAGTCCAGTTTACTGTATTTTAAGTCTGTAATAACCTCAGCAGCAACCTTTGTCAAACACATAATCATGTATTTGGAAGAAGTATCTTGCCAACAAATATGATCATGCTGTTGTGAAAAGGAACAAAAACAAGTGACATAAGGAGGAGAGAAAGCATGGGGGACAGAGGCACCAACAAAGAAACCAACATAACCTGCAGTGAGGACATGCAAATCAAAACAAACACAAAGTGCAAAAGTGGAAAAACCAGAAGCAACTCCACACCAAAAAGCAAGACTATGAATGAAAACGTCAGCAAACACCATCTCCACACAAACAAGGGAGAAAGCAAAGGGGGCAGCAGAAACATCGTCTACAGTGACAACAAATCACTATTCCAGCGGTGCTGTGTCTGCAGGTGGAGAAGGAGGCGGCACCTCAAACGACAAAATGAGGTAAATGCTATGTAGTTGCACTACCAGAGTTGTCTTTGTTGTTGTTCCTTGAGAAACATGAGACTAATGTGGCTTTTTTTCCTCTGTAGGTTCACTTCGGCAAAGGGGGACAGAGGCAAAATCCTGGCATGCAAACCTAAACAAACACAAAGTGCAAAAGGAGCAAACAAAAACAAGTCACTATTCCAGCGGTGCTGTGTCTGCAGGTGGAGAAGGAGGCGGCACCTCAAGCGTCAAAATGAGGTAATGTAGTTGCACTACCAGAGTTGTCTTTGTATGTTGTTCCCCCTTGAGAAACATGAGACTAATGTTGCTTTTTTTTCCTCCGTAGGTTCACTTTGGCAAAGGGGGCAGAGGCAAAATCCTGGCACACAAACGCAAAGTGCAAAAGGATACAAAGCCAGCATCACCTACAGTGAGGCCAAAGCACTGTTGCAGTGATGCAATGCAGACACAGCATGCGAGGAGGTGGCACCTCACAGGAAGGAATGAGGTAAGTGCTATGTAGTTGCACTACACAGGGCTGTTGTTGTTGTTTCTTGAGAAACATGAAACTAATGTTGCTTTGTTTCTGTAGGTTCAGTTTGCTCAGCACAACAGGGTGACGGAGGCAAAATCCTGGCATGCAAACCGAAACTAACACAAAGCAAAAAAGGGGGTAGCAAAAACATCATCTACAGTGAAAACAAATCACTGTTCCAGCGGTGCTGTGGCATCTCAAAGGAAACAATGAGGTAAATGCTATGTAGTTGCACTACGCAGGGCTGTTGTCGTTGTTGTTCCTTGAGAAACATGAGACTAATGTGGCTTTTTTTCCTCTGTAGGTTCACTTCGGCAAAGGGTGACGGAGGCAAAATCCTGACATGCAAACCTAAAGAAACACAAAGTGCAAAAGGGGCAAACAAAAACAAGTCACTATTCCAGCGGTGCTGTGTCTGCAGGTGGAGAAGGAGGCGGCACCTCAAGCGTCAAAATGAGGTAATGTAGTTGCACTACCAGAGTTGTCTTTGTATGTTGTTCCCCCTTGAGAAACATGAGACTAATGTTGCTTTTTTTTCCTCCATAGGTTCACTTTGGCAAAGGGGGCAGAGGCAAGATCCTGGCACACAAACGCAAAGTGCAAAAGGATACAAAGCCAGCATCACCTACAGTGAGGCCAAAGCACTGTTGCAGTGATGCAATGCAGACACAGCATGCGAGGAGGTGGCACCTCACAGGAAGGAATGAGGTAAGTGCTATGTAGTTGCACTACACAGGGCTGTTGTTGTTGTTTCTTGAGAAACATGAAACTAATGTTGCTTTGTTTCTGTAGGTTCAGTTTGCTCAGCACAACAGGGTGACAGAGGCAAAATCCTGGCATGCAAACCGAAACTAACACAAAGCAAAAAAGGGGGTAGCAAAAACATCATCTACAGTGAAAACAAATCACTGTTCCAGCGGTGCTGTGGCATCTCAAAGGAAACAATGAGGTAAATGCTATGTAGTTGCACTACGCAGGGCTGTTGTCGTTGTTGCTTCTTGAGAAACATGGAACTAATGTTGCTTTGTTTTCTCTGTAGGTGTACTTTACAAAACACAACAGCGGCAAAGGGTGACGGAGGCAAAATCCTGACATGCAAACCTAAAGAAACACAAAGTGCAAAAGGGGCAAACAAAAACAAGTCACTATTCCAGCGGTGCTGTGTCTGCAGGTGGAGAAGGAGGCGGCACCTCAAGCGTCAAAATGAGGTAAATGCTATGTAGTTGCACTACCAGAGTTGTCTTTGTATGCTGTTCCCCCTTGAGAAACGTGAGACTAATGTTGCTTTTTTTCTGTAGGTTCACTTTGGCAAAGGGGGCAGAGGCAAAATCCTGGCACACACACGCAAAGTGCAAAAGGATACAAAGCCAGCATCACCTACAGTGAGGCCAAAGCACTGTTGCAGTGATGCAATGCAGACACAGCATGCGAGGAGGTGGCACCTCACAGGAAGGAATGAGGTAAGTGCTATGTAGTTGCACTACACAGGGCTGTTGTTGTTGTTGTTTCTTGAGAAACATGGAACTAATGTTACTTTGCTTCTATAGGTTTAGTTTGCTCAGCACAACAGGGTGACGGAGGCAAAATCCTGGCATGCAAACCGAAACTAACACAAAGCAAAAAAGGGGGCAGCAAAAACATCATCTACAGTGAAAACAAACCACTGTTGCAGCGGTGCTGTGGCACGTCAAAGGAAACAATGAGGTAAATGCTATGTAGTTGCACTACACAGGGCTGTTGTCGTTGTTGTTCCTTGAGAAACATGGAACTAATATTGCTTTGTTTCTGTAGGTTGACTTTACAAAACACAACAGCGGCAAAGGGTGACGGAGGCAAAATCCTGGCATGCAAACCTAAACAAACACAAAGTGCAAAAGGGGCAAACAAAAACAAGTCACTATTCCAGCGGTGCTGTGTCTGCAGGTGGAGAAGGAGGCGGCACCTCAAGCGTCAAAATGAGGTAATGTAGTTGCACTACCAGAGTTGTCTTTGTATGTTGTTCCCCTTGAGAAACATGAGACTAATGTTGCTTTTTTTTCCTCCGTAGGTTCACTTTGGCAAAGAGGGCAGAGGCAAAATCCTGGCACACAAACGCAAAGTGCAAAAGGATACAAAGCCAGCATCACCTACAGTGAGGCCAAAGCACTGTTGCAGTGATGCAATGCAGACACAGCATGCGAGGAGGTGGCACCTCACAGGAAGGAATGAGGTAAGTGCTATGTAGTTGCACTACACAGGGCTGTTGTTGTTGTTTCTTGAGAAACATGGAACTAATGTTGCTTTGCTTCTATAGGTTCAGTTTGCTCAGCACAACAGGGTGACGGAGGCAAAATCCTGGCATGCAAACCGAAACTAACACAAAGCAAAAAAGGGGGCAGCAAAAACATCATCTACAGTGAAAACAAATCACTGTTCCAGCGGTGCTGTGGCATCTCAAAGGAAACAATGAGGTAAATGCTATGTAGTTGCACTACGCAGGGCTGTTGTCGTTGTTGCTTCTTGAGAAACATGGAACTAATGTTGCTTTGTTTTCTCTGTAGGTGTACTTTACAAAACACAACAGCGGCAAAGGGTGACGGAGGCAAAATCCTGACATGCAAACCTAAAGAAACACAAAGTGCAAAAGGGGCAAACAAAAACAAGTCACTATTCCAGCGGTGCTGTGTCTGCAGGTGGAGAAGGAGGCGGCACCTCAAGCGTCAAAATGAGGTAAATGCTATGTAGTTGCACTACCAGAGTTGTCTTTGTATGCTGTTCCCCCTTGAGAAACATGAGACTAATGTTGCTTTTTTTCTGTAGGTTCACTTTGGCAAAGGGGGCAGAGGCAAAATCCTGGCACACAAACGCAAAGTGCAAAAGGATACAAAGCCAGCATCACCTACAGTGAGGCCAAAGCACTGTTGCAGTGATGCAATGCAGACACAGCATGCGAGGAGGTGGCACCTCACAGGAAGGAATGAGGTAAGTGCTATGTAGTTGCACTACACAGGGCTGTTGTTGTTGTTTCTTGAGAAACATAAAACTAATGTTGCTTTGTTTCTGTAGGTTCAGTTTGCTCAGCACAACAGGGTGACGGAGGCAAAATCCTGGCATGCAAACCGAAACTAACACAAAATGCAAAAAAGGGGGCAGCAAAAACATCATCTACAGTGAAAACAAATCACTGTTCCAGCGGTGCTGTGGCACCTCAAAGGAAGCAATGAAGTAAATGCTATGTAGTTGCACTACACAGGGCTGTTGTCGTTGTTGTTGCTCCTTGAGAAACATGAGACTAATGTTGCTTTGTTTTCTCTGTAGGTTCACTTCAGCAAAGGGTGACGGAGGCAAAATCCTGACATGCAAACCGAAAGAAACACAAAGTGCAAAAGGGGCAAACAAAAACAAGTCACTATTCCAGCGGTGCTGTGTCTGCAGGTGGAGAAGGAGGCGGCACCTCAAGCGTCAAAATGAGGTAAATGCTATGTAGTTGCACTACCAGAGTTGTCTTTGTATGTTGTTCCCCCTTGAGAAACACGAGACTAATGATGCTTTTTTTTCCTCCATAGGTTCACTTTGGCAAAGAGGGCAGAGGCAAAATCCTGGCACACACACGCAAAGTGCAAAAGGATACAAAGCCAGCATCACCTACAGTGAGGCCAAAGCACTGTTGCAGTGATGCAATGCAGACACAGCATGCGAGGAGGTGGCACCTCACAGGAAGGAATGAGGTAAGTGCCACTACACAGGGCTGTTGTTGTTGTTGTTGTTTCTTGAGAAACATGGAACTAATGTTGCTTTGTTTCTGTAGGTTCAGTTTGCTCAGCACAACAGGGTGACGGAGGCAAAATCCTGGCATGCAAACCGAAACTAACACAAAATGCAAAAGCAAAAACTTTACCTACAGTGAGGACAAACCACTGATCCATTGATGCAGATGCAGGTAAATGCTATGTAATTGCACTGCACAGAATTGTTTGATGTTCATTCATTCAACTACTCAACTATGTGCACAAGTTTTAATATGTTGCTCAAGTTATGCCCAGTACCAAATGGTGGTTTTGTTATTTCCATAGACACCCACATGTGGTTTTGGTAGAGCGCCTGTTTCATCACGGTTGTATACAGAAAGGGGACAACAGCACTAAGCTAAGTGCTCATTTTCATTATTCCAAGATTTTTTATCATTACTTTCATAATTTATCACAAGTCAGTGGCTTCTCTGTAGTCACAAACATTACACTAATACTGCTTTATTTTTGTATGTTTACTTTAGAAAAATGCAACCAAAACAATGGTGTAAGTCTACAGTAAAGACCCACGGATGGCAGCCACTCCACAGAGAAAGAGCAGAAGATTATCCTCACACAAAAAACAGCATTGTGACACAAAGCTAGAGGTGACACCTTCAATATTAGTACAAATTGAAGTTTCATTGCATTTGATCAACTGTTAAAATACGCAAAAGATATAGCACCAGCAACTTGTCTTCTTCACACTAGAAACCAGATGACCAGGAAGAAGAATCCACACTACAAAGACAATGCCAAAGAGAACAGCAATAGTTTCAGTAATAAACAGCAGCATTAATGACAATCCATGTGATAACAATAGCAGCTCTTGACTCTTGTCCTAAATGATGTCTTTTCAATAATTGCTGCAGCTCCACTGAGGACCGCAAGATCATCAATGGCTACCCATTGATAAAATAGACGACAGCAAGTCCATCTGCACAGAAGAGACAACATTCTACACAACACTTCAAGTAACTATTAAATGCTAGGCAACGATGTGACTTTTGACACACAGAAACGCACGCAGCAGCCCCCACGAGCCTCCAAGCGACGGAAACTGACAGGAACTGCCGCATTAAGTGCCATGTTAACTGGCAGCTCAAATCTGAGGAGGGAGGCAGACGCAACCACTTTTCTAACCTGCTCCAGCTCTCTCATTTCACAAGTTAGAGACCTGAGGAAAGAACTGAGTGTTCAGGGGACCCTCTGAAGTCCACAGGTCCACATGTTATGGCTCTGACACTTACTGGGTTTGAGTAAAACTGGCATTTTCAGAGGCATGTCACAGCTGAAATCTCCATGAAAAGAGCTGTGTCTCCCCAGAGTGGCTCTGTCGCCGTAGCGACCTCGCAGCTGCAGCTGATTAGCCCCACAGAGACACTGAGCATGCTCAGTTGGTGGGAATCAGGTGATAGCTGAAATTTGACCAGCAGAGATTTTAACTGAACAAATTGAACTGTCACACACACAGAGACACTCACTCTCTCTCTCTCACACACACACACACACACACACACACACACACTCACACACACACACACTCACTCTCACACACACACACACACACACACACACACTCACTCTCACTCACACACACACACACTCACTCTCACTCACTCACTCACACACACACACTCACAAACACACACACTCACTCACTCACTCACTCACACACTCACACTCACTCACTCACACACACACACACTCACTCACACACACTCACTCACTCACTCACCACAGCGGCCCCCGTCTAAAATTTCTGCGGGAAATTTTCTAGTTGTTATTATCATTGTCATTATTATTCTCTGTCATCTTATGTCATATTTCAAATTGCTGTGAGCTGGAATGAGCTAGAAGCATGAAATTTATTTTAAAAAAAGAAAAAAAATGGAAATGATGTGTATTCACTTCCAAAGAAGCATGAGCCCAATCGGCTCCATGGTGGCGCTGTAATTACAGCTCAAAAGTGGAATTTTGGAAAGGCCATGCCCCTCACATCGTGACTCTGATTGACTTGAAATTTGACACACAGGTCCATCTCAGTGTGCTCTTCAAAAATGCCTCCGAACAACAAAAGGGGAAGAGCAACTAATTTGCATTGTGTGAAAAACAGTAATGTGGCATCTGCTTTTTGGATTTTTACTGTATCAACACCAACTTTGGTATACAGCATTGCTACTGTTACACAGTTGATACACAATTCTACTTCAAATGAACATGGTAAAAACATGGCCACCATCAGTCAAAATGACTTCGCAAAAGGCAGGGCTTAGCAGAAAATTTGGTAGATAACTTCAAAATGTTTGTGACAAGACACTCCACAAAGCACTTTGAGCCATGCTCATAGAAGGTGGCGCAGATGCCACAAATGTGAACCTCAAAATCCAGAATTTCACCAAATTTGGTGTGCATCCTGTGTATTAACTAAAATCTGAAGAGCCATATTGATTGGTGCAGGTTGGGATTGTCTGTCACATAATTGCTCTTCACTAAAGTCGCCTATGAGCAATCACAATGAGAGAAATTTACATTCCTCTAGTGATTGGGTTGAAAGATTCCTATCTTATATGTGCATAACCTCTATGTGAGTCCTCCCTCCCCAGCAACTTTGCCTTTGTGGGCGCTGCGTAAACATACCCATCCGAGAGGTCTCTCTGAGGCAGACATGAGGACAGGGAGAAGCTTCCTTGGGCAGACCATGTGAAGCACAGAGGGTTTCCAACAGCACTGTCAACAATGCCTTTTCCCTGACAGCACCATCATTCCCATTTCTTTTATCACCATCCTAGGAAGGCTTTGTTCTCTCCTCACCAATCTTTTGAAATGTGAAATTGGGTCTTTTTCCGAGGGATAAAATGTACTGAGAAGCCAAAGCTGATCAGCTCTCAACAACATGTGACAAAGCCTCACATTATACTCTGAGTGAGGCATGGAGAAAAGAAAATTAATCTTGCCATGCTTTTTTTTAACCAGCTAATAGACCATAGTAACAGGTATTCTAGGTACTCGATATGCTATGAGCTGGTTGTTGCAACAAAGTGACAGATTTGAATACTTGACATTCATTGACATTGTTTTAAAATGAAAAATAAAAAATTGCAACATTTGGTGATTAACTCACCCCAGCTTCTTCAGTCAGGCAGTTTGGACTCTCTGTGTTCTCCTGTTATTACATCTATTTTAAGGATTATTTACCGTTTTAATTTTGGTAGTCAGTTGATATAGTATAGATTAACTTCAGCAATAGTGAGCTACGAAAACCTTTTCTCTTAATTTGGAGATATCATGCTTAAATGAGTGCATGAGTGAAATGACTGCCTTGCAGCTGCCTTCATTAATGAATATGTGCCAGTTACAGTTTCATCAATGACTGGTGGTGGCTTTGACAGGGAATGTGAGAGTAAGAGTGAGATGAATTGACAATGCTTCAAATTCAATGAATGAATGAATCAATCAATCAATCTTTATTTATATAGTGCCAATTCATAACAGCGTTATCTCAAGATGCTTTACATAAAGAGCAGGTCTAGACCAAACTCTTTAATTAAGAGAGAGACCCAACGATTCAGGAATTCAAAAGGATTCAAGAATCCCTGCATCCTGACATGAGACAGAAAATCCGGTTTCTTTTCCTCTTTGTGAAAAAAAACAACCAGTGCAGAAGTACTCTTGGGCAAGCAGCAGCCTGGCTGTTCACATCTTTCACCATTTTTCCATGGCAGTAAACAAGCAGTTCTGCTCCTCTGATCATTGTCTCACATTTAAAGCTGATCTTTATCAATCATTTCATGACACAACTCACAAATATGAGGATTTAAAAACACAATCACGAACAGCGGTGGCACAAGCCTACAACAAATATAGTGGATAAGCTTGTGGGAGGAACAGTGGGCAGCTAGCAGCTTGGCTGGCCGGCTTACCATCAGCAGAGTCACTGTTATGTACCTTTGTTTACAGCATTGTATTATTGCCACATGGCCTCTTCAGTTTCTGTGGATAGCCAAGCATGTGCATGACAGCCTCCTCAGTGGGGAAGACTTTGGAGGCAGAACTTAAACACGCTGGAGAGGGAGGTGGAGTGACATGGAAGTTGAATTATTTCAAATTCTGAGGCTAAGTCTACTTTCTTCTCCATGCTACCAACTGCTGGCTTAACAGTGGCGCCCTAAATATGGTTGTCTGCTGACTTTAGTCTAAACTTGTCGATCATGATAGTTATGATGATACTGTTAACAGCTAAATTCCATGCCATTAAGCAATACAATAAAAATGTCAGCAACTGTTCTCAATGGCTGAATCTTTAGCCTAATTTTTACTGAGGAGTTAAGTAGTAAGGTATACACACATGGCTTTTTGTGCTCTAGAAATGGCTACCAGCTCTACAGTGTCTATGAATGATGGTAGCAAGGCACACAACACACTAGAAAGACTGCTGCACAGTCAGGCACATCATGGAGTAAAAGGTAAATGTGCATTATTAAGAGGCTGAGAATAGCAGTGGAGGTCCTTATCTCCTCTCAGCTCAGGCCAGACACAGCCTCTGGCAGGCAGAACACAGAAAAAACTCACATGTTGCAAGTCATTTTTTTCCTCAGTGTTAACAATAATTTCAGGAGAAACTTCTTCCTCCACAGTATAGTGAGCTGTTATAAACTGCGTGCTATGCTAAGTTTTTTAGGCTAGAGTATTGTACTTTATGACAATACTCATTCTTTCCCCAAGAATTCTGGCTAAACATGTCTTTGATTTCCTGAGGCTGAAGCAAAGGACCACATGTGTTACAGGGACTTTCCACGCTTTCCCTCCTCTTCAGAGATGAGTGAAGTACTGTATCCCCCTCCCTTTTCCCCCACTCTTCTCCTCAAGTCCAGGGGGCGGCCACTGCTCTCCAACACCCCACCTACTTTTGTGTAACACAAAACACAGAGGTTCTTGTGTGTGCCCTCACAATATTCGGAGCACTCACTCAACATGTGGTTTCAATAACCATACAAGTGGGAAAAGATTAACCTTTTGCACTTTGCTATGTTTGTAAACTGAAAAGGAGACTGGATTTTAAGCAGCTGTTTCAGTTGGCTTTCTCCAGAAATCTGACAAACATGAAAGCTTATCATTTTCTGCCTCAAAAACAGAAATACCTTGGCTGAACACCAATAGGTGAACATGCTACCTGTTTTCACAGAAAATGTTACACACAGCCACTCCTATTATTATCATGATTTGATCAAACTTCATGCACAAAATGTGAAATAAAGGATACATGGTGTTAGTTCATGAAACCCAAACAAAAAGCTTACTGTACCTCTCTGTTCTGGTCGGTATACACTCCCAACATTTGTACTGGGGTACTCAAGGGCAGAGTTTGGAGAATTTCTGCCTGGGACAATCGGCTGCAGGAAAGGAGGCTGGGGTCTTCCAAATGGAGGAAACTGCTCGTACTGAGGGCTCCTGACTGGTGGCTGACCAGCTGGTACTGTCCTGTCCGCTATCACAGGAGCTGCCTGATTGCCATCAGAGGCACGGACAGCAGGAGCAGAGTCCCCATTGTAGAGACTGTGGGTGTATCTGTGATCCAGACCATCTGCAAACGGTGGTTGGGCAGCACGTGCAGGTGCCACAGGATTGGACCCATAGCCGTAAGACTGGTAATGACGGTAGACTTCATCATTAAAATCAGAGGGAGAGCCAGGGAGCACTGGGGCCACACCACCTCCATACCCCCCTCCAGTATGCCCCTGCCCAGTACTATGTCCTCCACCGCCATATCCTCCTCCGACAGCAGGCTGAAAAGGTGGCTCATAGTTCCTGACTGGTCCCTCTGGAAAACTAGGGTCATAAGGAACTGGTTGGAATGGAACTTGTGGAAGAAATGGGTACTGTGGGTACGATGGTCCATTATAAGTGGGTGAAGAAAAGGACGATGATGACAATGAAGTTGAAGAGCCTGTGGATGGCCTGAAGCGAGTGCTGGAGGATCCCTGAAACTGGCTACCACCTATGCTGTCTGCAGTTTGCCTCCAATTGTCAGGTACTTGCCCAAAGCCAAAAGGATGCCTTGCCTGCCCACGGACAGTCTCAGAGGATCCTCTTGATGGAGCCTGTCTGCGGACATTGCCTCCCTGAGGTCTATGTGAAGAGCGTGGACGAGAATCTGCCAGAACCACTCTGGGACCTCTATCCTGGGCCCCTGCCACGGCAGGGACATATTCAGCTCCACTGTTCAGCAGACTAAACACTCGGCCATTGTTCTCCCACTGAATCACCTGCCTCCAAGGGGTGGCAGAGTTGTCCTGTCCCTGGCCAAGACTCTGGCTCTGCCCCTGAGTCTGTGTGACAACCTGAGCCTGCCCCAGGCCCAGCAGGATGAATACCAAACATGCCACAACAATAGGCAACATACTGGCTCCAAAGATGCCACAGGTCACCGCACAAGAAAAAAAAGCAGGTAAAACTCAAACCACCTGTACCTTTGTCAATAAAACATGTGTATCCTCCTCCCCCAGGTACAGCTTTGGTGTGAATGTTGAAAAATATGCAGAGAAGAAAAACAAGCCTGTGGTTAAGGGCATCTGCAGGTCTTCACCGCCAGCAGTATAGGAGACTTAATGTGCATTCAGCAGCAATAACACCCAGGAGCGTGAAAGTGGACTTCAGAAGACCCACTGGTGGTGTTACCGTATGTTGCTGCTATGAGAATATGTCCTGACTTCTTGTTGGTCTGGTGCTCGCCTGTCAGTGGACTGAGCATTGCTGTCTGCCTTCTCGTAAGAGGTGCCTGTGTACTGCACGGCTGCAAGCTTCTATTTGCCTGATTGCTTACAATGGGCTGAGAAAAAAATCTCAAACTTTTTTTTTTCCAAGGAGAGGTCCCACATGGCCCTAGTGCTAGTGATGTTTCCTGGCCCGAAGCAGCCAGAGCTCCATTAGGTTTCCAAAGTCAACATTACATCTGCAAAGGCATTCAGACATATAAAATAAGCCACAATGTAGTCAACTCATGCCCAGAGGATGTCTAGTCCAAAATGTCTGTGACAAAATTAAAATTCTAATCGAAATGCTGTCCTTGTTTTCCTTCTTTTAGTGTTAGGGTAAGCATAAAACACATCTCACTTTCAATTAGTTGAATCCTTTTCTCTTGTAAATGTATAATATTGGGATAATGTGACTGAGATTTTTCCACAGGTGTGGAACACAGGCTTGTTAAGTTGCTTTGCCTTTAAAACTTTACCAATTACATTAAATATGTACAGATGGGAGCTCACCTAATTGGTAACAGTGGCATCCAGTCATAAATATCAAATATTAAATCCATACACTAAAGGACAGGTTCTTTGTCACTGAACCCATCTATAAAACACAGTAAAACATTGTTGAGATACAGTAAGTTATTTTGAGTGTTGTTTGCACACTGAGCAAATACTCAGGATAAACTACAATATGACCTCATATGGATTAAATAATGTTGCACTTAAACTGTTTCTGTAATTGCTATGCTGGCAAATGCGTTCTGAGGTCAAAACATGTGAACATACACACACACACACATGCACACAGACACACACTACCACCACCTCTCAGCATTCCCCTTGCAGCTTGTAGTACACTGAATACACAAAAGATATTCATACATGCAGAACTCCCCAGTAAGACTTCATACACTGTGTGCTGTTGTCTGTGAGTACTATCAAGGCAATGCTGCACCATGAGACCCTCATTTACACACATGCTCTGTGAGACAAGTCATCAGTAAACACATTTACAGCTTAGTTACTGCTCGCCTTGATAGAGTGCATGCAAACAGAGTCAGATTTCCCCTGTTATCAAAGTCAGCAGTTTGCAAGGTATTTTTCTTGGCATAGCCTTCATGGGCAATGGCGATGGTGTTCCACAGACCAAAGACAGGACGACATTCTTCCAGTCAACATTCATACTGACTCTCTGAAACAGGGTCCAGAAAAACAACCTGATGCTTTCTGATTTCAGTTTTTGTTCTCTCCCATAAACACTTTGCACTGCAAAACAAAGCTCTATCATGATCATTTTTGCACAATGGCGTGTTGGGGAAATGTTCGCCGTGAGAGTAATTTGTTTTTTGTTCCAGTCAGCAGCCTTTTAAAAAGTTACATTAAAGAACCAGTGTAATAATGTGTGTAAAATTTGTAAAAAAGTCCGCCCATTTATTAAATGCATCCTTATTGTACAGGATAATGAGACCACTTCTATGCTTGTACTGTGTATTCAGGATGAAATGTAACCATCAGTACACCACCGCTAGCATCCATTCTGTTGCCAAATGAGAGGGCGGTGAGCTTTATCTTCTTTTTTGTTTTTTCCTTTTCATTATTTTTTCATTACGCCCTTATAATGGGACTATTGTAACTCATTATTATCAGGCTGCCCCAATAAGTTGTTAAAGACTCTCCAGCTGGTCCAGAGCACTGCTGCTCGTGTTCTGACGAGAACTAAAAGAAGAGACCACATTTCTCTTGTACTGGCTTCTCTTCATTGGCTTCCAGTAAAATCTAGAATAGAGTTTAAAATCCTGCTCACCTACAAGGCTCTTAAGGGTCAGACCCCATCATATCTTAAAGAGCTCATAGTATCGTACTACCCCACTAGAGCACTGCACTCCCAGAATGCAGGTCTACTGGTGGTTCCCAAAGTCTCCAAAAGTAGTGCAGGAGTCAGAGCCTTCAGCTATCAGGCTCCTCTCCTGTGGAACCCCCTTCCAGTTTGGGTTCGGGGGGGCAGACACCCTCTCTACATTTAAGAGTAGACTAAAAACCTTCCTTTTTGACAAGGCGTATAGTTAAGGGCTGGATCAGGCCTCAGACCAGCCCCTAGTTATGCTGCTATAGGCTCAGACTACCGGGGGACTCCTATGGTGTACTGAGCTCCTCTATTCTCTATCCTCCTCTTCCTCTCCATCATTATGTCTCATGTCAGCCACATGTCTGCCTCTAACTTGCTATCTTCCCCGGAGCTTTTCTGTGCTTTCTCATCTCTCAGGTTCCTGTGGATCCTGGTCCTGGTCCTGCTGATGTGGTTCTCTGCTTCATGGATCACTGCTGCGGATCGTCGGCCACTCGTCATGTTTTTCAATAATATCATACTGATAATCTTTTAGTCACACTCCTATTGTTAGTGCTATAGTCACTGCTAGTACGTTGGTTGCTGTTTGTGTTGTCTCTCTCTCTCTCTGTCCAACCTCCACCCAACGCGGACCCCTACAGAAGCCACCCACATTGAGCCTGGGTCTGTTCGAGGTTTCTTCCCGTTAAAGGGGAGTTTTTCCTGCCACTGTTGCTCAATATAATATCTGATGCTTGCTCATGTGGGAATTCTTGAATCCTTAATTTTGAATTCCTGAATCGTTGGGTCTCTCTCTAATTAAAGAGTTTGGTCTAGACCTGCTCTTTAAAAAACTGAAACTGTTTTCCAGGCGGCTCATTATAACCCGATGGCTGGTCACATGGGATACGACAAAACACTAGACCGGATAATGGCCCAATTCTATTGGCCTGGCATTCGGGGGGATGTATGCCGCTGGTGTGCATCCTGCCCTGAATGCCAGTTGGTTAACCAACCGGCCATACTAGACTTAGACTTAAACTTCTTTTATTGATCCCCCATAGGGGGAAATGTATATGTTACAGCAGCAACAATAGACAAGAAAGAGTGAATAAAAGCAACATTGGAAAAAAAAGCAATAGCAAAATAAATATGTGTTGTGATGATAAATAAATATTTACACTATGGAATATTTACATTACGGAATATTTACACTATGTATCATAAAATAAAATGTGAAATGTACAAGTATGGACAGGAATATCAAGGAGTGGAATGATATGAATGGAAAAACAGTGTGTTAACATCAGCCAGTGATGCTGCTGTTGAAGAGTCTGATGGCTGATGGGAGAAATGACCTGCGGTAGCGTTCCTTCTTGCAGAGTGGGTGCCTCAGCCTGCTGCTGAAGGAGCTGCTAAGGGCCCCCACAGTCCCGTGCAGGGAGTGAGAGGGGTTGTCCATGATGGACTTGAGTTTTGTTAGTGTCCTCCTCTCACACACCTCCTCTATGGAGTCCAGGGAGCAGTCCAGGACAGAAGCGGCCCTCCTGACCAGCCTGTTCAGTCTCTTTCTGTCCCTCTCCATGCTCCCTCCTCCCCAGCAGACCACTGCATAGAGGACTGCAGATGCCACCACAGAGTCATAAAAAGTCCGGAGCAGAGTCCTGCACACTCCAAAGGACCTCAGTCTCCTCAGCAGGTGGAGATGACTTTGGCCCTTCTTGTACAGGACGTCTGTGTTATGAGACCAGTCCAGTTTGTTGTTGAGGTGAACACCCAGGTATTTGAGGGTCTCCACCCTCTCAATGTCCAGTCCCTGGATGTTCACCGGTGCAGTCTGGGATGTCTTCCTGCGGAAGTCAATCACCATCTCCTTTGTTTTACTGGTGTTGAGCTGAAGATGGTTTAGCTCACACCATTAACGAAGCTGGAGACGACCTCCCGGTACTCCTGTTCGTCCCCCTCTGACACACACCCTACAATGGCTGTGTCATCGGAGAACTTCTGGAGGTGACAGTTCCCAGAGTTGTAGCTGAAGTCCGAGGTGTACAGGGTGAAGAGGAAGGGGGAGAGTACTGTCCCCTGTGGGGTCCCTGTGCTGCAGACCACCATGTCAGACACACAGTCCTGGAGCCTCACGTACTGCGGTCTGTTGGTGAGGTAGTCTGTTGTCCATGCAGCCAGGTGACAGTCCACCCCCGCTCTTTCCAGCTTCACCCTGAGCAGTGACGGCTGGATGGTGTTGAACGCACTGGAGAAGTCAAAGAACATGACCCTCACAGTGCTGCCGGTGTTCTCCAGGTGAGTCATGGATCTGTGAAGCACGTAGATGACTGCATCATCCACTCCAGTGCTCGGTTGGTAGGCAAACTGCAGTGGATCCAGATGTGGGCTCACCAGGGGGCGGAGGTTTTTGAGGATGATTTGAGGATGGGGTGTCAGAGTGCTGAGATGGTCCGTGCTTTGATGAGTGGCGGAAGGGGTGGGGGCAGAGTCGAATCTGTTGAAAAACAGATTAAGTTCGTTTGCCCTCTCCTGGTCTCCTTCTAGCCCCCTCTCATGGCCTCTGCTGTGACCAGAGATGGTCTTTAGTCCTCTCCAGACTGCCCTTGCATTGTTAGTCTGCAAGTGGCTCTCCATCTTGGTCCTGTAGCTGGAGCGCCATTGCGGCCATTACCACTGATGGAGATCCCGTTTGAGCGCATTGGCATGAACCTCATCGGGCCATTTAACCAGAGTGCACGCGGCTATCGCTTTGTGTTGGTCCTGATGGATTACGCAACGCGATACCCAGAAGCAGTGCCGCTGCGCACCATCTCTGCAAAGAGTGTGGCGCAGGCACTGTTTCACATAATCTCCCGAGTGGGGATCCCGAAAGAGATCCTCACTGACCAGGGAACCTCGTTCATGTCACGAACACTGAGAGAGCTTTACGGATTATTGGGCATTAAGTCTGTTCGTACTAGTGTCTACCACCCTCAGACCGACGGGTTGGTAGAGCAGATGAACAAGACCTTAAAGTCCATGATCCGTAAGTTTATTCACGAAGATGAACGCAATTGGGACAAATGGCTAGACCCTCTGTTGTTTGCAGTGTGGGAGGTACCAAAGCCTCCACAAGATTTTCTCCCTTTGAACTGCTGTTCGGCAGGAAACCAAGAGGGGTGCTGGACCTAATTAAGGAATACTGGGAGGATGGTCCAAGCCCCAGCAAAAACGAGATTCAGTACTTCCTGGATCTGAGAGCAAAACTCCACACTTTGGAAAGGTTGTCACATGAGAATTTGCTCCAGGCCCAGGAACGTCAGCAGCACCTGTACAACAGAGGATCGCAGCTGAGACAATTTTCACCGGGAGAAGTACTTGTATTGCTCCCATCTTCTAGCTCCAAATTACTCGCCAAGTGGCAAGGACCCTTTGTGGTCACACGGCGAGTGGGCGACATGGACTATGAGGTGGAGCGTACTGACAAGGAAGGAGCCACACAGATCTACCACCTCAACCTCCTCAAAATATGGAGAGAGGCAGAGCCTGTGTCCCTGGTGACGGCAATCACAGAGAGAGATGAGTTGGGGCAGGAGGTACCAAATTCCACCAAATCCGCTCCGCTCCATTGTGATGACCATCTCTCGCCATCCCAGAGAGCAGATGTAGCCCAGTTGCAACAGCGTTTTGCTGATGTGTTCTCCCCCCTGCCAGGCCTACCCGATGCCTCGGGTCGACGAGCTTCTGGACCAGCTGGGCACCGCGCAATTTTTCAGACCGCGGCAATTGCGGCCTGTCCGCGGCCCAAGTTCAAAAAAGAGGTCAGACTGTTCTTGGGACTGGTGGGGTACTATCGTCGGTTCATTACGAACTTTGCGGACCTCACCAGTCCCCTGACCGATCTGACCCGAAAAGGTGCCTCAGAGCCGGTCCAGTGGATGGAGCAGTGCCAGCGGGCGTTTGATAGGGTGAAACAGGCTCTCTGTGGGGGGCCACTTCTGCACACACCTAACTTCTCTCTCCCCTTTATGTTGCAGACTGATGCCTCGGACAGAGGGCTGGGGGCCGTTTTGTCCCAGCAGGTACGGGGAGTCGACCGCCCCGTGCTGTACCTCAGCAGGAAGCTCTCGGAGCGAGAGAGCAGGTACAGCACGGTGGAAAAAGAGTGCCTTGCCATCCGGTGGGCGGTCGGCGCCCTGCGTTACTACCTCCTGGGACGCCCATTCACCCTCTGTTCGGACCATGCTCCCTTCCAATGGCTTCACCGCATGAAGGATGCCAACGCCCGGATCACCCGGTGGTATCTGGCTCTACAGCCTTTTAAGATCAAGGTGATCCATAGACCGGGGGCACAGATGGCTGTGGCCGACTTCCTCTCCTGGCCCTTTGGGGGCGGGGGGGGGAGTGGGTTTGGCCGGACGGTCCCCGGCCTAAGTCGGGCGGTGGAGGTATGTGGAGGGGTGGCTGGTTGAGCTCAGCTGCAATGGAGAGAGTGCAGGGCTGGCCCAGGAGATGGCGCAGGAGAGAGGCAAGTATCACCAGCGCACCTGGGAACAGGTGCAGTAGATTGCCTCTCTCCCTTTATATTCGGTAGCACGCCGGGACCCGGGAGGGAGACACATGGCCAGAGCAGGAGCCAGCGGCCTGAAGCATTGTTTGCTGCTCTAAAACAAAAGAGTTGACTGTTAACCGAGTCCTGCCTGATCTATAAGTGCTGGGAGAACTCACGGAGACAGAATCTCATGTAACAATAGTATATAATAAAGTGCAAACTAATACAATATGTTTTAAACCAAACTGTTTGGTTTGCGTCCTATAAAGGAAAACTCAAGGAATATTGTAATAATTGCAGCAATATTAAAGTGTGAATTTCAGCTTGGCTGAATAAGTCTTTGCCAAAAAACAGGGATGAAACAGTCTTGTAATCAAACAAAGCTTCTTAACTGCTAAATGTTTTTTAATCAGGCCAGACATCATATCTAATTCCTTCAAAAGACAGAATATGCCTGTCATCCATGGAAACAGGCTTTGAGCAGTGCAGATTTCATACTAATTTTGATAGCTGGCTGTAATTATGGAAAAGAAAATCAGTCAGATGTTGCAAGAGTTGCATTTTGCAATATACTTATTTCATCCTTTTATTCCAAATTCACAGTGGCTGCCGGTGTACAACAGCTTTTATTCTATACCCTGCATTTGTGTTAAAGGATTTCAAACGGAACAGTGCAGCTACGGTTCAGCAAACAACCTTTTAAAGGCTTCTGTGATGGGTGCATTTGTGTATTGACTGTCATAATGAAACCATTTCCTGAATTTGGTCAGGAATTTGTCACATTCATTAAAAGATTGCTGTGGCTGCATTTGCCATGGTATGTTTTCAATTCATTTTCAAAATAGGTTTTTAGGCTGTGGTGTGGATTGTTCATGTTATTACATGAATCACTGCTGTGGACCGTCAGCCACCGCCACTTTTCAATAATATTAGTCATGTTGTTATTACTATTCATATATTAACTATTGTCATGTTCACTGTTCCCATATTTCTCATTATTAGACATATTCCTATTGTCAATAATGTAGTTACTATTACTATTATGGTTGTTTGTTGTGTGGTCTAGTTATTATGAATCGCTATATAAATATTTCGCTATTGCTATATGATTTGATTTGAAATGTTGGCACGCAAATACATCACTTCAATTATTCAAGCGCTGCTGCAGTAAAATGAATTCATGAGAGATCCACTTCACTGAATAATAGCTCTGTAGCCAATTTATAAAAACAGAAACATGGACATAAAAAAAAAAGTTGTCTCACAGTGCTTTACAAAGTTCACTGAAATAAACAAGAGGTGTAAGCGAACAAACAATCTAATAAAGAGTCCAGCAGTCGATGAGGCCAATGGATCAGTCCAATGGATCAGTCCGAGGCATCACCTGCCCTTTATGACCCTCCTTCTTCGGGAAGGAAAAACTCAAAAAACCCAGTGGGAAAAGAGAAGCACCACAGTGAAGGAGAGATTCAGCTCCCAAGGACAGACAGGCTATAGCCTTGGACAACGCACATCCATTGGCTGATGGAGAACCACATCAGCAGGACCAGGGCCAGGATCCACAGGAACCTGAGGACCACATCAGCAGGGCCAGGACCAGGATCCACAGGATCCACAGGAACCTGAGAGATGAGAAAGCACAGAAAGGCTCTGGGGAAGATAGCAAGTTAGAGGCAGACATTTGGCTGACATGAGACATAATGATGGAGAGGAAGAGGAGGATAGAGAATAGAGAGGAGCTCAGTGCACCATAGGAGTCCCCCGGCAGTCTAAGCCTATAGCAGCATAACCAGGGGCTGGTCTAAGGCCTGATCCAGCCCTTAACTATATGCCTTGTCAAAAAGGAAGGTTTTTAGTCTACTCTTAAATGTAGAGAGGGTGTCTGCCCCCCGAACCCAAACTGGAAGGAAGTTCCACAGGAGAGGAGCCTGATAGCTGAAGGCTCTGCCACCTGCACTACTTTTGGAGACTTTGGGAACCACCAGTAGGCCTGCATTCTGGGAGCGTAGTGCTCTAGTGGGGTGGTAGGGTACTATGAGCTCTTTAAGATATGATGGAGCCTGACCCTTAAGAGCCTTGTAAGTAAGAAGAAGGATTTTAAACTCTATTCTAGATTTTACTGGAAGCCAATGAAGAGAAGCCAGTACAGGAGAAATGTGGTCTCTTCTTTTAGTTCGGGCGGCTGTGGCTCAGTGGTAGAGTGGGTCGTCCCTCAATCAGAAGGTCGGGGGTTCGATCCCCAGCTCCTATGGGTCAACATGTCGAAGTGTCCTTGAGCAAGACACTGAACCCCAACTTGCTCCTGAAGCATGGCTTCAGAGTGTGAATGAGTATGAAAGAATAGTCTCCTCCAAATTACATTTCTCCTGTATGATTGATGTGTGAATGGGTGAATGAGGATGTCATGTAAAGCGCTTTGAGTAGTTGAAATAACTAGAAAGGCGCTATACAAATACAGACCATTTACCATTCTCGTCAGAACACGAGCAGCAGCATTCTGGACCAGCTCGAGAGTCTTTAACGACTTATTGGGGCGGCCTGATAATAATGAGTTACAATAGTCCAACCTAGAGGTGACAAATGCGTGTACTAATTTTTCTGCATCATCTGTGGATATGATGGGCCTGATTTTAGCAATATTACGTAGATGGAAAAAGGCAGTTCTAGAAATCTGTTTAATGTGGGAGTTAAAGGACAAATCTTGATCAAATAAGACTCCCAGATTCCTCACAGTGGAGCTGGAGGCCAGATT
Organism: Pempheris klunzingeri; assembly: GCF_042242105.1. Lineage (NCBI taxonomy): Eukaryota > Metazoa > Chordata > Actinopteri > Acropomatiformes > Pempheridae > Pempheris > Pempheris klunzingeri. The sequence continues at coordinate 26,597,829 of NC_092012.1, read as the reverse complement.
AATGCCATCCAGAGCAGTTATGGTAGTAGAAAAGCTGTCTCTGAGGTGTCTGGGGCCAAGCAAAATAACTTCAGTTTTATCTGAATTTAACAGCAGAAAGTTGCTGCTTATCCAGGTCTTTATGTCCTTAAGGCAGATGTGAAGTTTAGCCAATTGATTGGGTTCATCTGGCTTTATTGATAAATATAATTGTGTATCATCTGCATAACAGTGGAAATTAATGGAGTGCTTCCTGATAATATTACCCAGAGGCAGCATATATAAGATAAAGAGTATTGGTCCAAGCACTGAACCTTATGGAACTCCATGTCTAACCTTAGTGTGGACAGAGGATTCATTGTTAATATGTACAAACTGAAATCGAACTAGTAAATAGGACTTAAACCAGCTTAATGCAGTTCCTTTTATACCAATGAACTGTTCCAGTCTCTGTAACAGGATATGATGGTCAATGGTGTCGAAAGCAGAACTCTGTCTGATCTTTTGTGTTTTATCTGCTTTACTCTACACTGTCTCTAATATTAAGTAACTAGAAAGTGCAATTTCTGGAGAAATTGTGGTGTGAATGCTGTCTGCTACCGCCGCCATGCCGCTCCGCCACTGTCACGCTGAGATGCTCTCCTTTCACGCAGCTCTGCTGCCACCTGGTGGCTCAAACGTCAGTAATATGCTGCTGCTCCTCTCGTGCTCCTTTAGTGATGGTACTGTTTTCATTGAGATGACACACCTCTGAAAATGCAGGTTTTACTTTTATCAGAGTGATAAAGTAACTACAGAGCTCTATGTTCTGAATGTGTGATCTCCATATTAGTTATCACGTCAGTAATTACTTAATTAACAGACTAAAACACACACAGTTTGTGTTTATCTGTTTAAAAAATGAGCACACGGTGAGGAGACACATAAGAGATTCTCCTGAACACGTAGATGTAAGCTAAGGTCTCTATCTGGTGAAATGAGCGCTTGCTAGCAGGTCAGAGAAATGTTTCTCTCTCCCTCCCTCCTCGTCATTTTAACATGGCAGTCAATGAGCCGTTCGGTCCGCGCTCCCGTCGCTCCGAGGCTCGTGGGACGCGCTGCGTGCGTTTCTGTGTGTTGTGAGCCACATGACTGCGTGTCCAAGAACGTAACCTACATTTTGAGTCATAAAATGTGACTATGGGTGAAACGGTTCGGACAAACCAGCGAGTTAAAGACAAAAGCTTCATGTGATTTTTCCGCTCCTCCACGCTCTAGCGATGACGTCACCGCTCTAGCGTGGCCACATACACACTCATGTAAAATAAGAAAAAGGAGGGAGAAACTTTATTTTTTTAAAAGACGACTGTGATGAAATGGTGAATGGTACAAAGGAGAGTAGAGGTATGTCCTGAAAGAGGGAGAGATGATGAACGTTTTAAAGCTTCAGTGGAGTTTCTAGCTAAAGTATGAAGGAGCTGTGAGGGCTAGAAGTTGGGTGAAGAAATTTCAGATTTGGAAGCTACTCTCCATTCATTCCTATGGGGAAATTTTGAAAAGTCATTGCCCTCGATTCTCGATTGAGCTGCTCGTCTTCCATTGGAATGAAGTTTCTACCTTGAGCAGTTTGGGGGCTGAATCGCGGCAAAAAATGCGGCGGAAGAATAAGAATAATATATAAACTTTTTGGAACAGAAGAACATATGTTGTGAATGCTGAAAGCATTCACAACATACAACATTTACTTTCATTCACAATCCTAACTTCCAGTTCGCTTTGGCAGAGACAACAGCTGAAGTTGGCAATTTCAAACACATTTGGTCATACTGTTGGAGGAGTGACTAGGCCAGGTGTAACAGGGGTACCCACCTGCTTTCCATTAGTGTAATTTTAATTCAAGGAGGGTCATCAGGCACCTACACTCTATTCTTGGCTTAGTATCAGACGCCTCGAAACAGAAACAATAAAAATGCCTTCAATAACAGGATAATTTAAATATATTTTTCTTCTTGTCACAACATTTAGATGACCCTTGTGATTTACTATAGGAAAGATTATCGTACACTTTAAGTTTACTGCAGTAAAGTATATTTGTAATGTCTTAAAATGTGATTGCATAACAATGGGACTTAGTTATGAGGTCCTAAATGCATGCTCTGAATGTGCGTAATCACATTAGGATCCTGTTAGATAATACCACTTGCCATCATATATAATTTTGCATGTGCCAGGGAAAAACCCCTAATGTTTTATATGGTACTCTCATCTTACGTCAATGAATTAAGCCTTTGACTGCCTTGCTATGCATAAAGATGTAAGTGTTGGGTCTTTTTTGGAAACAAAAGTGCTGCCTAGATTCTTCCAGTACTCAACTGGATTGTCAAGGAGGAGTAAATGTTGCAACATTGTAGTAACAATACATGAAGATGTATTTTTTTGGCCAAAAATAAATACTACTATTCTGTACTTCTACTCTACTTAATAGGTTAAATTCAATGAATTTGCCTGAAGACAGACACATTACCAAATTGTATTTGCGAAATCCTCTGACACTGACATTCACAACTTTCTATAACAACTTATAAAGTTGTCTTTTTTACAACATTATTATTTTTGCAAATCAAGCAAATCAAGTGAAAGTGGTGGGCTGTGGGGAGGAAGACTGAGAGTGTCATCTTCGGTCAGGAGGAGACGCATTACTCTTCTCCTCTTCTTCCACTCTGTTTGTGGACCACTTCGTCAGCATCCACACTATCCATCCATCCATAGCGCTTATCCTTAAGGGTCGTGGGATGCTGGAGTCAATCCCAGCTGACATTGGGCGAGAGGCAGTGGAAAAACCCTGGACTGGTCGCCAGCCAATCACACGGCTGACACATAGAGACAGACAACCATTCAAACACAGTCACCAATTAACCTGCATGTCTTTGGACATCCTCTTGCTTTTAGTTTCTCTCTTCCAACCTGGACCTTAGTTGTTACAGTGTACCGCCCTCCTGACCAGTGCTCTGAATTCATAACTGAATTCTCAGAGTTTCTATCAAATTTAGTCCTTAGTGCAGATAAAGCAATTATAGTAGGTGACTTTAATATTCATGTGGACGATGATAATGATGGTCTTAGCACTGCCTTCATCTCATTATCTCATTATTGGACTCAATTGGCTTCTCTCAGAGTGTAAATGAATCCACTCATTGCTTTAACTACACCCTTGACCTTGTTCTGGCATATGGTATTGAAATTGAACAGTTAACAGTCTTCCCACAAAACTCTGTTTTATAGGACCATTACCTGATAACATTTGATTTCTTGTTACTAGACTATGCACCATGTGATAAAAATGTCTTAACCTGATGCTTATCTGATAGTGAAGAAGTGATTCCATCAGTATTTAAGCTAATGCCATGTCTCCATACAATAGTAGGCCCCCATGTGAATCTTAGCCCCTCCTAAATTGATTATCTGGTCGATAGTGCTGCAGTCTCCCTGCGAATGACACCCGACTCCACCGCCCCTCTAAAAAAGAAGATAATTAAAGAAAAGAGACAAGCTCCCTGGTATAACTCCCAGAACCGCGAACTTAAGCAAAATTAGCAAAAACTTGAAAGGACATGGCGTTCCACCAAATTAGACGAAACATGCTTTATCTGGCAAGACAGTATAAAACCTATAGAAAAAGAAAAAGAAAACCTATAGAAAGGCCCTCTGTAATGCCAGAGTACAGTGGCCGAGAGGTGCAAAACAATTTTACAATACGAGAAACACTTTTACAAAGCTGGAGACAAATTTACATTTTAGAAAACATTTTTACAAATCAGAAAACAAAATTACATTGCCATAACACATTTACAAGTCCTGAGACAAATTTACATTTGAGAAAACAAATTTACAAGACGTGAAACACTTTTACAAACGCAGAGACAAATTTACAAGTGACGTCCATCGTGTTGGTACATTCCCTTTCCGGTTGAAAAAGTTACTTGCGGCCGAAACAAATTTACAAGTAACTTTTTCAACCGGAAAGGGAACGTACCGCGTTAATCGGCTCATTTGTTCGCCACAAAACGGGCAAAAGACCGCTTGACTGCCGTCCATCGTGGGTCGCCATGAACTCCTTATCACTTCCAGTTCTACTCGACAGTTGGTACATTCCCTTTCCGGTTGAAAAAGTTACTTGTAAATTTGTTTCGGCCGCAAGTAACTTTTTCAACCGGAAAGGGAATGTACCAACACGATGGATGGCAGTCAAGCGGTCTTTTGCCCGTTTTGTGGCGAACATATAAGCCGATTAACCCGGTATATTCCCTTTCCGGTTGAAAAAGTTACTTGTAAATTTGTTTCGGCCGCTTGTAAAAGTGTTTCGTCACTTGTAAATTTGTTTTCTCAAATGTAAATTTGTCTCAGGACTTGTAAATGTGTTATGGCAATGTAATTTTGTTTTCTGATTTGTAAAAATGTTTTCTAAAATGTAAATTTGTCTCAAGCTTTGTTAAAGTGTTTCTTGCATTGTAAAATTGTTTTGCACCTCCCGGCCACCGTACCAGAGCCACCTATTACTCCTCATTAATAGAAGAAAATAAAAACAACCCTAGATTTCTGTTCAGCACAATAGCCAGGCTGACAAACAATAGCCAGGCTGACAAACAGCTCAGTAGCAACGACTTCATGAGCTTCTAATGAAAAAAATGTATCTATTAGAGACAAAATTCATTACCTCCTGCCCTCAACAGTCTCTGATTTAACCTCAGACTTAGGAACCATGGAAACATAATGGGCCTTAAAGAGTTCATCAAGGGCTCCCACTGAACCCGTCGCCTTACATGGAAGTGCATGCTTGTCAATCACAATGAAGAAGGCATGAATTCTGCTTCTTGTGGGTCCCTGAGCAAGAAGGTAAGGCTGACTGCTTTGGGAGATGTTGTCTAGATGCTGCTGTACACTACAACAACATATTTAACAGCAGTATTTAGTGACCAACCTCTGACAATAGATCAGATCACCTCACTGTGCGTGAAATGGAGGTACCTTTAGGAATTTGATGAGGTTATTAACAGCTTGAGATGCAGACATCTTTTCCTGGTCTCTTTCGTCCTTGTGCAGATGGTGGTAGCAGATGTAGCAGCAGCAAGATAGCAGACATGTCACCGTCCCAGCCTACAGACCAACAAACAACAGATTAACATCATGCCATAAATACATAAAATTGGCACAATTACCTATGTAACCAACAATGGCAATTAAAAACAGTCACAGTCATACCGTTCTCAGCTTCAGCAGCTGACTCAGCATTGCACGTTAACTTCAAGAGCTCAGTGGTGGGAACCAGTCCATGGCTTTCCTTTACCACTTTTGCTTTGAGATTGGTGGGCCACCTCTCCAAGAATTTGTTGGCAGTGACCTCACCAAACAGAAATAATACAATACATAGAAAGGACTGATGAGTGACACTGCATGCTGCATGGAATATTTCAGTGATTCAAAAAAAGGAGATGTCTTACCAGTCCTCGTGTGTCCAGAAACCGAGGGAAGATTGAGAAAACATCTGCTGCTTTCTTTTCATCGCTGACCATTGAATGACGATAAATGAAGGTAGCTTTCATCTTCTCACGGATAGTGTCTTCATCAGCAGAGTGTCTCAAAACAGCAATAGCTGCTTCCACATCCTCATCTGATAACACTGTGTCAGTGGTGAAGGGTCTGGATCGACAACTGCCTGGCCCACCAACTTCAGAAAAAAATAAATTTTAATCCTGCCTACAAATTCCATCAATATCATGTAAATGATAAGTAAACTTACTTTTGGGAGACCTGCTAATGGAGACACTCCTTTCCTCCAATGTTGGGTTCAAATTTGAGGTGCCTGTGGTTAACCTGCTGAGAGAGAGACGTCCGAGAAAGAAGACATGTACCTCCTCCCGCCAGTAGGTGGCGCTATGACTATGGTTTAAAATGGCCACTTACATGTCTTCAGAGGTGGACAGTCATCAAACTGTATGAATTTGGTGAAGATAGGACCTTGCATAGTGGAGTTACAGCACTTTTAATTCTGATGGCGAAAAAAAAATTTCAATTGACAGTGTCTGCGTCGCCACGGCAACAGCTTTTGACGGAGACTCAAGGCGTTTGCTCCAGACCAACATCAACATCTTGAGGCTTTCCTGACCAAATTTGAAGTGGATCCGATCAACTGGCTGGTCTTGAGCCATCCTAGCGTAAAACATTCTTTTTCCTGTCACCACTAGGTGGCGCTGTGACTTAGAATGAATATTGACATGTAGACGTGTTCAGGGCGGGACTCTCATCAGACATGTGAAGTTTGGTGCATATTGGATCACGTACAGTCAAGTTATTAACAACTTCCTGTTTGACGGCGAGGCACAGAATTTTGACAGCTCGCCACGCCCAAACCGTTAAAGATTATATCAAACCTTTGATAACTTTTCATCCTTGATATTGTTTCTACCAGCTGACCGAGTTTGAAGTCGATCGCTTCAACCCCCTCGGACTAGGTCATTCATTTATGACCCCTACTTTTCGCCATAAAATCCAAAATGGCCGACTTCCTGTTGGTTTTAGGGCATACCTCCAAGAGACTTTTCTGTGCGTCATCAAGAGATACATGAACCCACCAAATTTCGTACACGTACATGAAACGTAGTTCCGGGGCTCGAGGTTTGAGGGCGCTATAGAGCCATTTTGCCACACCCATGTCTGAGACCCATAAAATATCAAATTTTTCGCCACGACTGATGCGTGTGCAAATTTTCCTGCCTTTCGTGCATGTTCAGGCCCAAAGATGCATGTCTTGTGGTAAAAAAAAAAAAAATAATTAAAGCTGCAAGCAGCATTGAAGGGCCCTCGCAAATGTGCGCGCGTCGGGGCGTGTGCAGCTGCGGGCGTGGCCACGCGGTCCGGCCGAGGCTGCGTGAATTTGCGTGATGTCTGCACGGAAGCCTTCACGGAAGCCAGGCGTACGTCACGTGTATTGCTCCAAAGTTTCATATAAATCTGAGCATCTTTGTCACGAGAGACTGAGATCCTGTCGTCTGCGGCTGTTGCCGTGACCGCGAGGCAACGAGGGCACGTAGATGTCCTTTAATCCTAAACTCTTATCATTTGATGTGTGGAAGAATTAGTCAGTCAGTAAGAATGTACACAAAACACGTATAATTCAAAGAACCTGTGTGTTCATGAGATCAGATACTATAAGATGTTCACTTATTAGTGTTGCAGTAGATTAATACACACTGAAAACACATTTTTAACTCCTTCCAAAGAGGTTTACATCCATTAGAAAGCCAGTATTGCCCTGTGGTGGCAGATGAAATAAGTGCAGAATAAATGTCGCTATTTCTAGAGATTTCTGAGCCAAAGTTGTTTTTTACCATGCATGCAGTTACACTGAAAGAAGAAAGATTGTCAAAGAAGCATCTTAGAGGATTTAAAAGGTTAAAATGACCACATTTCAGGTCAGTGTAGCTTGCCTGCTTGGAGCCTCTTTTTAGACACAATTTAAAAAATTCAAAATAATTCTTCTGCTGGTTTTAGGACATGGACCCAAGAGACTTTTTTGTAGGTCTTGGCATTGGCCATATACACAGTGAATTTCATCTAGGTGAAACACTGTGCGGGGGCTGCTTCGTTAAAGTTTTGAAAAAATATTGTAGGTGGCGCCGTTGAGCCATTTTAGCAAATCCAAACCTATAAACCAGATCAAATTACTCATTTTAGGCCTCTTGATGTGTGTGGCACGTTTCGTGAGGTTTGAATCACGCCTGGCCGTTTTACAGCAATCTCCAGTTTTATGGCGAAGGAGGCGTGGCCACAGGGACAGCATTTCACGAAAGCTCACGAGCTTCACAGCATAGAACCATCAAAGTCTGGGGAATGTTTTCACTACATTTGAGATGGTTTGGTGAAGTTTCAGCTGTGTTTGGACACTGTACAGCAACTTTCCATCAACTTGTCAATATTCATTCACAGTCACAGCGCCACCTGGTGGCAACAGGAAATGCTATGTTTTACATTATGATGGCTCAAGACCAGCCAGTTGATCAGATCCACTTCAAATTTGGTCAGGGAAGCCTCAAGATGTTGATGTTGGTCTGGAGCGAACGCCGTGAGTCTCCGTCAAAAGCTGTGGGCCTTGCTCGTTTATTAGGGGGCCGCTTGCAAGCAAGGCCCACTATTGTGCCAGCTATGCAAAGCATAGGGCACAATAGTGGGCCTTGCGAAGCTCCATACTTATTAGGGGGCCGCTTGCAAGCAAGGCCCACTATTATTATTCTCCATACTTATTAGGGGGCCGCTTGCAAGCAAGGCCCACTATTGTGCCAGCTATGCAAAGCATAGGGCACAATAGTGGGCCTTGCGAAGCTCCATACTTATTAGGGGGCCGCTTGCAAGCAAGGCCCACTATTACTATTCTCAATACTTATTAGGGGGCCGCTTGCAAGCAAGGCCCACTATTACTATTCTCAATACTTATTGGTGTGAATGCTCAAGCATTCACAACATATGTTCTTCTACTTTATTAAGGGGCCGCTTGCAAGCAAGGCCCACTATTGTGCCAGCTATGCAAAGCATAGGGCACAATAGTGGGCCTTGCGAAGCAAAATCGCTCCATACAAAGTCAATGAGGAGCTAGAGTGGGTGATGTCATCGCTAGAGTGGAGAGGAGCAGAAAAATCGTCGGAAGATTTCGGGAACAACTCGCTCTCATGCCCACAGCGTGTCACTCAGACTCATGATTCATACAGAAAAACGTAGGACTGCTCGGGCCGGTCGCAACGGTGTGACTTTGGACCCACAGAAACGCACGCAGCTCCCGCTACGAGCCTCCAAGCGACGGGAAGTGAGACCAACTGCCGCATTAAGTGCCATGTTAACTGGCAGCTCAAATCTGAGGAGGGAGGCAGACGCAACCACTTTTCTAACCTGCTCCAGCTCTCTCATTTCACAAGTTAGAGACCTCAAAACTACACGTACGTGTTCAGCAGACCCTCCTCTGTCAAATGGTTCACACGCCAAAGCTCTGACACTCAAGTAAAACCCTCATTTTCAGAGGCATATCACAGCTCAAATCTCCATGAAAAGAGCTGTGTCTCCCCAGAGTGGCTCATTAGGCAACATCACCATAGCAACCATCAGGTGATGAGTGACCTCTGAGCCCCACAGAGACACTGAGCATGCTCAGTTGGTGGGAATCAGGTGATAGATGAAATTTGACCAGCAGAGATTTGAACTGAACAAATTGAACTGTCTCACACACACACACACACACACACACACACACACACACACACAGACACTCACACACACACACACACACACACACACACACACTCACTCTCACACACACACACACACACACACACACACACTCACTCTCACTCACACACACACACACACACACACACACTCACTCACTCTAACACACACACACATACACACACTCACACTCACATACACACTCTCTCTCTCTCTCTCTCTCACACACACACACACATTCACTCACTCACTCACTCACACTCAGACACACACTCACTCACTCACTCACACGTCTGAGCAATACGGACGTGGCACGCACCACGGCGGCCCCCACCTAAAATTTCTGCGGGAAATTTTCTAGTTAGGGGGCCGCTTGCTTCGCAAGGCCCACTATTATGCCAGCTATGCAAAGCATAGCAACTCGCTCTCATGCCCACAGCGTGTCACTCAGACTCATAATTCATACAGAAAAACGTAGGACTGCTCGGGCCGGTCGCAACGATGCGACTTCGGACACACAGAGACGCACGCAGCAGCCCCCACGAGCCTCCAAGCGACGGAAACTCACAGGAACTGCTGCATTAAGTGCCATGTTAACTGGCAGCTCAAATCTGAGGAGGGAGGGAGACGCAACCACTTTTGTAACTTGCTCTAGCTCTCTCATTTCACAAGTTAGAGACCTGAGGAAAGAACTGAGTGTTCAGGAGACCCTCTGAAGTCCATAGGTCCACATGTTATGGCTCTGACACTTACTGGGTTTGAGTAAAACCGGCATTTTCAGAGGCATGTCACAGCTGAAATCTCCATGAAAAGAGCTGTGTCTCCCCAGAGTAGCTCCGCAGGCACTATCGCCATGACGACCCCACAGCTGCAGCTGGTTAGTGACCTACAGAGCCACTGAGCGTGCTCAGTTGGTGGGAATCAGGTGATAACTTTACTGTCACTCTCTCACACAGAGACACAGACAAACAGAGACACAGACATGCTCAGTTGGTGGAAATCAGGTGATAGCTTAACTGTCACTCTCTCACACACAGACAAACAGAGACACATACACACACACACACACAGACAAACAGAGACACATACACACACACACACACACACAGACAAACAACTACAGGTGTTGACTGACAACAAAGTCACAGGAAGTCTGCCCGAGTCTGATTTCAAAATAAAAGCCCTGTGCTTCTCAAAATAAAGTTCACCAGATACAGAAAAACAACTACACGTGTTGACTCGCAACAAAGTCACAGGAACTCTGCCGAGTCTGAATTTCAAAATAAAAGCCCTTTAAAAAAAATAATAAATTTAATCAAATACAGATAAACAACTACACGTGTTGACTCACAACAAAGTCACAGGAACTCTGCCGAGTCTGAATTTCAAAATAAAAGCCCTTTGTTTTTCGAAATTAAATTTCATCAGATTTTTCATCTGTACATCTTTCAACTTCCTTTTTCATGTTAAACCTATTCAGAATAGCAGAATATTCAATGCTTTTCAGTTCAAAAGTCAGCTATTCACTTTTCACCCTTTCACATATTCAGATTAGTACTTTATTCTTTCATTCAGGTATTCAATGATTTTCAGTTCAAAAGGGAGCTATTCATTCTAGCGTAAGCCATTCATTTTCACCCTTTCATATATTCAGATTAGTACTTTATTCATTCATTCAGGTATTCAATGATTTTCAGTTCAAAAGGGAGCTATTCAGTCTAGCGTAAGCCATTCAACTTTACCCTTTCATATATTCAGATTAGTACTTTATTCATTCATTCAGGTATTCAATGATTTTCAGTTCAAATGGAGCTATTCAGTCTAGCGTAAGCCATTCAACTTTACCCTTTCATATATTCAGATTAGTACTTTATTCATTCATTCAGGTATTCAATGATTTTCAGTTCAAATGGAGCTATTCAGTCTGGCGTAAGCCATTCAGCAGCCAGCAGAGAGCAGCAGAGAGCATTCACACCGCAATTTCTTCAGAAATTGCACTTTCTAGTTATTATTATTATTATTATTATTCTTCAGCCCATGTTTTTCGGCGCGTTACTAGCCCCACGCCATTCAAGATAGGGCAACCGTTCAAACAGGAAAACGTGCGCCTCAATCGGGAATGGTTCGGAATGACTTTTCCAAGTAATCGGAAAGCACGTTTTGGCGCAGCGCCAAACCTCCCATAGAAAATGAATGGGAAAAATGTTCAAAAGTCACATTTCGTCATCAAACTTCAAGCCCTCACAGCTCCCTCATACGTTCAGCCAGAAACTCCATTCAACCTGTAAAACGTTCATCATCTCGACCTCTGTCAGTACACCATTCAACCCCGGTGGTGGCATTCACCGTTTCACCACGGTCGCCGTTCAAAAAAAAAAAGTTTTTCGCTCCGTTTTCAGATTTAACATTAGTGTGTGTGTGGTGGAATGTTCGGGGCTAGAGTGGGTGATGTCATCGCTAGAGTGGAGAGGGAGAGAAAAATCGTCTGAAAATTTCGGGAACAACTCGCTCCCACGCCCACAGCGTGTCACTCAGACTCATGATTTATACATCAAAACGTAGGCCTGCTCGGCCCGGTCGCGATGGTGTGACTTTGGACCCACAGAAACGCACGCAGCTCCCGCTACGAGCCTCCAAGCGACGGGGAGTGAGACCAACTGCCGCATCAAGTGCCATGTTAAATGGCTGCACAAAGCTGAGGAGGGAGGCAGACGCAACCACTTTTCTAACCTGCGTCAGAGCTCTCATCTCACAAGTTAGAGACCTTAAATTACACGTACGTGTTCAGGAGACCCTCCTCTGTCCACTGGTCCACACGCCAAAGCTCTGACACTTACGGTGCCCATGTAAAAGCTGCATTTTCGGAGGCCTTTTAGAGGCCTGTCACAGCTGAAATCTCCATGAAAACAGCTGTGTGTGTGGACCAGCTGGCTAGTCACCATGGTAACCGGACCGCTGGAGGATATCAGCTGATTTGTGACCTTTGACCCACAGAGACACCGAATTTCAAAATAAAATGCCACAGATGGTAAATTGGTGCAGTCTGGAGGATATCACCTGATTGGTGAACTGTCACTCACTCACTCACACTCACTCTCTCACTCACACACACACACGCACGCACGCACTCACTCACTCACTCACTCACTCACTCACTCACTCACTCACTCGCACATCCTTCAACTTCAATTTGTGCTGGTCGAAGACCAGCACAAATTGATGTTGAAGACACAGACAGACAGACAGACAGACAGACAGACAGACAGACACACACACACACACACACACACACACACACTCACACTCATAATGATGAGAATTTGAATTTAATATTGATAAGTAAGTTGGTTTAAAAGGTCCAGACTTTGAGTGGTGACATTTCCTAGTTGACTTGAACGCACCATGAAATGAGGTAAGAACACAGGGAGTGCTGCAAACTAATGAGGTGGGGCAGCGGGGCAGGACAGCAGGGCAGTTTGGCATGAGCAGGGCAGCGGGGCAGGACAGCAGGGCAGTTTGGCGTGAGCGGGGCAGGACAGCAGGGCAGTTTGGCGTGAGCGGGGCAGGACAGCAGGGCAGTTTGGCGTGAGCAGGGCAGCGGGGCAGGACAGCAGGGCAGTTTGGCGTGAGCGGGGCAGGACAGCAGGGCAGTTTGGCGTGAGCAGGGCAGCGGGGCAGGACAGCAGGGCAGTTTGGCGTGAGCATGGCAGCGGGGCAGGACAGCAGGGCATTTTGGCGTGAGCAGGGCAGCGGTGCAGGACAGCAGGGCAGCTTGGCGTGAGCAGGGCAGCTTGGCGTGAGCAGGGCAACAGACAGCATACACACTGCAATTTCTCCAGAAATTGCAGTTTCTAGTTGGTGTGAATGCTCAAGCATTCACAACATATGTTCTTGTACTTTATTATTATTATTATTATTATTATTATTGGTGTGAATGCTCAAGCATTCACAACATATGTTCTTGTACTTTATTATTATTATTATTATTATTATTATTATTATTGGTGTGAATGCTCAAGCATTCACAACATATGTTCTTGTACTTTATTATTATTGGTGTGAATGCTCAAGCATTCACAACATATGTTCTTGTACTTTATTATTATTATTATTATTATTATTATTGGTGTGAATGCTCAAGCATTCACAACATATGTTCTTGTACTTTATTATTATTATTATTATTATTATTATTATTATTATTATTATTTTTCTTCCGTCATGTTATTTTGCCGCGCTTCTTCATCCAGAGCTTTCAAAATAGAAAATTCATTCAAAGTTCAAAACGTGCGCTTCAATCGGGAATCGATTGCTATGACTTTTCTCATCCGAAACTTCAAAAATGTGCCATTAATATCCATTTTTCTGCCAAAAATTCCTCATAGAAATGAATGGGAAAAAATTTCAAAACTCCGATTTTCTCACCAAACTTCAAGACCTCACAGTTCCTACATACAGTCAGCCAGAAACTTCATTCAAACTCTAAAACGTTCAGCCTCTCGACCTCTTTCAGACCATACTTCAACCTCCTTCATTCCATTCACCGTTTCATCACACTCGTCTTTCAAAAAAAAAAACTTTCTCACTCCATTTTCAGATTTAACATTAGTGTGTATGTGGCGGAATGTTCAGAGCTAGAGTGCGTGATGTCATCGCTAGAGTGGAGAGGAGCAGAAAAATCGTCTGAAGATTTCGGGAACAACTCGCTCTAATTCCCACAGCGTGTCACTCAGACTCATGATTCATACAGAAAAACGTAGGACTGCTCGGGCCGGTCGCAACGATGTGACTTCGGACACACAGAGACGCACGCAGCAGCCCCCACGAGCCTCCAAGCGACGGAAACTCACAGGAACTACTGCATTAAGTGCCATGTTAACTGGCAGCTCAAATCTGAGGAGGGAGGCAGACGCAACCACTTTTGTAACCTGCTCTAGCTCTCTCATTTCACAAGTTAGAGACCTGAGGAAAGAACTGAGTGTTCAGGAGACCCTCTGAAGTCCACAGGTCCACATGTTATGGCTCTGACACTTACTGGGTTTGAGTAAAACTGGCATTTTCAGAGGCATGTCACAGCTGAAATCTCCATGTAAAGAGCTGTGTCTCCCCAGAGTAGCTCCGCAGGCACTATCGCCATGACGACCCCACAGCTGCAGCTGGTTAGTGACCTACAGAGCCACTGAGCGTGCTCAGTTGGTGGGAATCAGGTGATAACTTTACTGTCACTCTCTCACACAGAGACACAGACAAACAGAGACACAGACATGCTCAGTTGGTGGAAATCAGGTGATAGCTTAACTGTCACTCTCTCACACAGACAAACAGAGACACATACACACACACACACACACACACACAGACAAACAGAGACACATACACACACACACACAGACAAACAACTACAGGTGTTGACTGACAACAAAGTCACAGGAAGTCTGCCCGAGTATGATTTCAAAATAAAAGCCCTGTGCTTCTCAAAATAAAGTTCATCAGATACAGAAAAACAACTACACGTGTTGACTCGCAACAAAGTCACAGGAACTCTGCCGAGTCTGAATTTCAAAATAAAAGCCCTTTGTTTTTCGAAATTAAATTTCATCAGATTTTTCATCTGTACATCTTTCAACTTCCTTTTTCATGTTAAACCTATTCAAAATAGCAGAATATTCAATGCTTTTCAGTTCAAAAGTCAGCTATTCACTTTTCACCCTTTCACATATTCAGATTAGTACTTTATTCTTTCATTCAGGTATTCAATAATTTTCAGTTCAAAAGTGAGCTATTCATTCTGGCGTAAGCCATTCATTTTCACCCTTTCATATATTCAGATTAGTACTTTATTCATTCATTCAGGTCTTCAATGCTTTTCATTTCAAAAGGGAGCTATTCAGTCTGGCGTAAGCCATTCAACTTTACCCTTTCATATATTCAGATTAGTACTTTATTCATTCATTCAGGTATTCAATGACTTTCAGTTCAAAAGGAAGCTATTCAGTCTGGCGTAAGCCATTCAGCAGCCAGCAGAGAGCATTCACACCGCAATTTCTTCAGAAATTGCACTTTCTAGTTATTATTATTATTATTTTTCTTCCGTCATGTTATTTTGCCGCGCTTCTTCATCCAGAGCTTTCAAAATAGAAAATTCATTCAAAGTTCAAAACGTGCGCTTCAATCGGGAATCGATTGCTATGACTTTTCTCATCCGAAACTTCAAAAATGTGCCATTAATATCCATTTTTCTGCCAAAAATTCCTCATAGAAATGAATGGGAAAAAATTTCAAAACTCCGATTTTCTCACCAAACTTCAAGACCTCACAGTTCCTACATACAGTCAGCCAGAAACTTCATTCAAACTCTAAAACGTTCAGCCTCTCGACCTCTTTCAGACCATACTTCAACCTCCTTCATTCCATTCACCGTTTCATCACACTCGTCTTTCAAAAAAAAAAACTTTCTCACTCCATTTTCAGATTTAACATTAGTGTGTATGTGGCGGAATGTTCAGAGCTAGAGTGCGTGATGTCATCGCTAGAGTGGAGAGGAGCAGAAGATCGTCTGAAGATTTCGGGAACAACTCGCTCTAATTCCCACAGCGTGTCACTCAGACTCATGATTCATACAGAAAAACGTAGGACTGCTCGGGCCGGTCGCAACGATGTGACTTCGGACACACAGAGACGCACGCAGCAGCCCCCACGAGCCTCCAAGCGACGGAAACTCACAGGAACTACTGCATTAAGTGCCATGTTAACTGGCAGCTCAAATCTGAGGAGGGAGGGAGACGCAACCACTTTTGTAACCTGCTCTAGCTCTTTCATTTCACAAGTTAGAGACCTGAGGAAAGAACTGAGTGTTCAGGAGACCCTCTGAAGTCCACAGGTCCACATGTTATGGCTCTGACACTTACTGGGTTTGAGTAAAACTGGCATTTTCAGAGGCATGTCACAGCTGAAATCTCCATGTAAAGAGCTGTGTCTCCCCAGAGTAGCTCCGCAGGCACTATCGCCATGACGACCCCACAGCTGCAGCTGGTTAGTGACCTACAGAGCCACTGAGCGTGCTCAGTTGGTGGGAATCAGGTGATAACTTTACTGTCACTCTCTCACACAGAGACACAGACAAACAGAGACACAGACATGCTCAGTTGGTGGAAATCAGGTGATAGCTTAACTGTCACTCTCTCACACAGACAAACAGAGACACATACACACACACACACACACACACAGACAAACAGAGACACATACACACACACACACAGACAAACAACTACAGGTGTTGACTGACAACAAAGTCACAGGAAGTCTGCCCGAGTCTGATTTCAAAATAAAAGCCCTGTGCTTCTCAAAATAAAGTTCATCAGATACAGAAAAACAACTACACGTGTTGACTCGCAACAAAGTCACAGGAACTCTGCCGAGTCTGAATTTCAAAATAAAAGCCCTTAAAAAAAATTAAATTTAATCAGATACAGATAAACAACTACACGTGTTGACTCACAACAAAGTCACAGGAACTCTGCCGAGTCTGAATTTCAAAATAAAAGCCCTTTGTTTTTCGAAATTAAATTTCATCAGATTTTTCATCTGTACATCTTTCAACTTCCTTTTTCATGTTAAACCTATTCAAAATAGCAGAATATTCAATGCTTTTCAGTTCAAAAGTCAGCTATTCACTTTTCACCCTTTCACATATTCAGATTAGTACTTTATTCTTTCATTCAGGTATTCAATAATTTTCAGTTCAAAAGTGAGCTATTCATTCTGGCGTAAGCCATTCATTTTCACCCTTTCATATATTCAGATTAGTACTTTATTCATTCATTCAGGTCTTCAATGCTTTTCATTTCAAAAGGGAGCTATTCAGTCTGGCGTAAGCCATTCAACTTTACCCTTTCATATATTCAGATTAGTACTTTATTCATTCATTCAGGTATTCAATGACTTTCAGTTCAAAAGGAAGCTATTCAGTCTGGCGTAAGCCATTCAGCAGCCAGCAGAGAGCATTCACACCGCAATTTCTTCAGAAATTGCAGTTTCTAGTTATTATTATTTTTCTTCCGTCATGTTATTTTGCCGCGCTTCTTCATCCACAGCTTTCAAAATATGAAATTCATTCAAAATTCAAAACGTGCGCTTCAATCGGGAATCGCGGGGAATGACTTTTCATATCCGAAACTTCAAAAATGTGCCATTAATATCCATTTTTCTGACAAAAATTCCTCATAGAAATGAATGGGAAAAAATTTCAAAACTCAAATTTTCTCACCCAACTTCAAGCCCTCACAGTTCCTACATACAGTCAGCCAGAAACTTCATTCAAACTCTAAAACGTTCAGCCGCTCGACCTCTTTCAGACCATACTTCAATCTCCTTCATTCCATTCACCGTTTCATCACACTCGTCTTTCAAAAAAAAAAACTTTCTCACTCCATTTTCAAATTTAACATTAGTGTGTATGTGGCGGAATGTTCGGAGCTAGAGTGCGTGATGTCATCGCTAGAGTGGAGAGGAGCAGAAAAATCGTCGGAAGATTTCGGGAACAACTCGCTCTCATGCCCACAGCGTGTCACTCAGACTCATAATTCATACAGAAAAACGTAGGACTGCTCGGGCCGGTCGCAACGATGCGACTTCGGACACACAGAGACGCACGCAGCAGCCCCCACGAGCCTCCAAGCGACGGAAACTCACAGGAACTGCTGCATTAAGTGCCATGTTAACTGGCAGCTCAAATCTGAGGAGGGAGGGAGACGCAACCACTTTTGTAACTTGCTCTAGCTCTCTCATTTCACAAGTTAGAGACCTGAGGAAAGAACTGAGTGTTCAGGAGACCCTCTGAAGTCCATAGGTCCACATGTTATGGCTCTGACACTTACTGGGTTTGAGTAAAACCGGCATTTTCAGAGGCATGTCACAGCTGAAATCTCCATGAAAAGAGCTGTGTCTCCCCAGAGTAGCTCCGCAGGCACTATCGCCATGACGACCCCACAGCTGCAGCTGGTTAGTGACCTACAGAGCCACTGAGCGTGCTCAGTTGGTGGGAATCAGGTGATAACTTTACTGTCACTCTCTCACACAGAGACACAGACAAACAGAGACACAGACATGCTCAGTTGGTGGAAATCAGGTGATAGCTTAACTGTCACTCTCTCACACACAGACAAACAGAGACACATACACACACACACACACAGACAAACAGAGACACATACACACACACACACACACACAGACAAACAACTACAGGTGTTGACTGACAACAAAGTCACAGGAAGTCTGCCCGAGTCTGATTTCAAAATAAAAGCCCTGTACTTCTCAAAATAAAGTTCACCAGATACAGAAAAACAACTACACGTGTTGACTCGCAACAAAGTCACAGGAACTCTGCCGAGTCTGAATTTCAAAATAAAAGCCCTTTAAAAAAAATAATAAATTTAATCAGATACAGATAAACAACTACACGTGTTGACTCACAACAAAGTCACAGGAACTCTGCCGAGTCTGAATTTCAAAATAAAAGCCCTTTGTTTTTCGAAATTAAATTTCATCAGATTTTTCATCTGTACATCTTTCAACTTCCTTTTTCATGTTAAACCTATTCAGAATAGCAGAATATTCAATGCTTTTCAGTTCAAAAGTCAGCTATTCACTTTTCACCCTTTCACATATTCAGATTAGTACTTTATTCTTTCATTCAGGTATTCAATGATTTTCAGTTCAAAAGGGAGCTATTCATTCTAGCGTAAGCCATTCATTTTCACCCTTTCATATATTCAGATTAGTACTTTATTCATTCATTCAGGTATTCAATGATTTTCAGTTCAAAAGGGAGCTATTCAGTCTAGCGTAAGCCATTCAACTTTACCCTTTCATATATTCAGATTAGTACTTTATTCATTCATTCAGGTATTCAATGATTTTCAGTTCAAATGGAGCTATTCAGTCTAGCGTAAGCCATTCAACTTTACCCTTTCATATATTCAGATTAGTACTTTATTCATTCATTCAGGTATTCAATGATTTTCAGTTCAAATGGAGCTATTCAGTCTGGCGTAAGCCATTCAGCAGCCAGCAGAGAGCAGCAGAGAGCATTCACACCGCAATTTCTTCAGAAATTGCACTTTCTAGTTATTATTATTGGTGTGAATGCTGAAAGCATTCACAACATATGTTCTTCGACTTTATTATTCTTATTCTTATTCTTCCGCCGCGTTTTTCGCCGCGCTTCTTCTTCCACAGCATTCAAAATTTCAAAACCATTCAAACTTCAAAACATTCAACCTATTCGGGAATCGAGGGGTATGACTTTTCACGTCCATGACATTCAAAACTTCCGAAATATTCAACTTTTTCCCCGGAAATTTCCCCATAGGAATGAATGGGAAAAATTTCAAAAATTCCCATTTCTTCAACCAACTTCAAGCCTTCACAGCTTCCTCATACATTCAGCCACAAACTCCATTCAAACTTCAAAAAATTCAACATCTTCTCCTCATTCAGCACATCATTCAACCCACTTCATCCCATTCACCCTTTCACCACATTCACCTTTCAAAAAAAAAAAGTTTTCCACCCCTTTTTCAGATTTAACATTAGTGTGTGTGTGGTGGAATGTTCAGGCCTAGAGTGGGGGCCAGCATAGCTAGAGTGGAGAGGAGCAGAAAAATCGTCTGAAAACATCGTGTTTAGCTCGCTCTCACGCCCACAGGGTGTCACTCAGACTCACGATTCATACATCAAAACGTAGGCCTGCTCGGCCCGGTCGCAACGATGTGACTTCGGGCACACAGAAACGCACGCAACCCGCGCTACGAGCCTCCAAGCGACGGGAAGTGAGACCAACTGCCGCAAAAACTGCCATGTTAACTGATGCACAAAGCTGAGGAGGGAGGCAGTTGGTCCGTCACCACGGCAACCGGACAGCTGGAGGAAATCAGCTGTTTTGTGACCTTTGACCCAAAGAGAGACACAGATTTTCAAAGTGAAATGCCTCAGATGGCAAATTGGTGCAGTTTGGGGAAAATCAGCTGATCAGTGTGAACTGTCACTCACTCACTCACACACACACACACACACACACACACACACACACACACACACACACACACACTCACACACACACACACACACACACACACACACAGACAGAAATCAGCTGATCGGTCAACTGTCACTCACTCACACACAGAGACATGCATACAGACAAACAAACAACTACAAGTGTTGACTCAGCAAGATGCTCAATTGGAGGACATCAGCTGATTTGTGACCTTTGACCCACAGAGACACACACACACACACACACACACACACACACACACACACAATGACAGCCAGCCAGATTTTCAAAATAAAATGCCTCAGATGGTAAATTGGTGCAGTTTGGAGGAAATCGGCTGATCAGTGAACTGTCACACACACACACACACACACACACAGAAATCAGCTGATCAGTCAACTGTCACTCACTCACACACAGAGACATGCATACAGACAAACACACAACTACACGTGTTGACTCACAGCAAAATGCTCAATTGGAGGACATCAGCTGATTTGTGACCTTTGACCCACAGAGACATCGATGAAAACTGCCATGTTAGCTGATGCACAAAGCTGAGGAGGGAGGCAGACGCGACCACTTTTGTAACCTGCTCCAGAGCTCTCATCTCACAAGTTAGAGACCTCAAACTCTACGTGTGTGTTCAGCAGACCCTCCTCTGTCCACTGGTCCACACGCCAAAGCTCTGACACTTACGGTGCCCATGCAAAACCTGCACTTTCAGAGGCATGTCACAGCTGAAATCTCAATGAAAACAGCTGTGTGTGGACCAGCTGGCACGTCATCACGGCAACCGGACAGCTGGAGGAAATCAGCACACACACACACACACACACACAGACAGAAATCAGCTGATCAGTCAACTGTCACTCACACACACACACACACACACACACACACACACACACACACACACACAGACAGAAATCAGCTGATCAGTCAACTGTCACACACAGAGACATGCATACAGACAAACACACAACTACACGTGTTGACTCACAGCAAGATGCTCAATTGGAGGACATCAGCTGATTTGTGACCTTTGACCCACAGAGACATCTATGAAAACTGCCATGTTAGCTGATGCACAAAGCTGAGGAGGGAGGCAGACGCAACCACTTTTGTAACCTGCTCCAGAGCTCTCATCTCACAAGTTAGAGACCTCAAACTCTACGTGTGTGTTCAGCAGACCCTCCTCTGTCCACTGGTCCACACGCCAAAGCTCTGACACTTACGGTGCCCATGCAAAACCTGCACTTTCAGAGGCATGTCACAGCTGAAATCTCAATGAAAACAGCTGTGTGTGGACCAGCTGGCACGTCATCACGGCAACCGGACAGCTGGAGGAAATCAGCACACACACACACACACACACACACAGACAGAAATCAGCTGATCAGTCAACTGTCACTCACACACACACACACACACACACACAGACAGAAATCAGCTGATCAGTCAACTGTCACACACAGAGACATGCATACAGATAAACACACAACTACACGTGTTGACTCACAGCAAGATGCTCAATTGGAGGACATCAGCTGATTTGTGACCTTTGACCCACAGACACACACACACACACACACACACACACACAATGACAGCCAGCCAGATTTTCAACATAAAATGCCTCAGATGGTACATTAGTGCACTTTAGAGGAAATCAGCTGATTTTTCACCACTCAAACTATTCCTACATGGATTCTGTACATCTTTCAACTTTGCACCTATTCAGATTAGTAGTTTCTTCATTCATTCAGGTATTCAATGTTTTTATAATTCAAAAGGCAGCTATTCATTGTGGTGTAAGCCATTCAGCTTCACCCTTTCACCTATGGAGATTAGTAGTTTATTCATTCATTCAGGTATTCAATGATTTTTCAATTCAACATGCAGTTATTCAGTGTGGCGTAAGCCAATTAATAGTTTATTCATTAATTCAGGTATTCAATGCTTTTTCAATTCAAAAGGCAGCTTTTCAGCGTGGCGTTAGCCATTCAGCAGAAAGCATTCACACCGCAATTTCTTCAGAAATTGCATTCTCTAGTTGGTGTGAATGCTCAAGCATTCACAACATATGTTCTTGTACTTTATTATTATTATTATTTTTCTTCCGTCATGTTTTTTTGCCGTGCTTCTTCATCCACAGCTTTCAAAATATGAAATTCATTCAAAATTCAAAACGTGCGCTTCAATCGGGAATCGCGGGGAATGACTTTTCATATCCGAAACTTCAAAAATGTGCCATTAATATCCATTTTTCTGACAAAAATTCCTCATAGAAATGAATGGGAAAAAATTTCAAAACTCAAATTTTCTCACCCAACTTCAAGCCCTCACAGTTCCTACATACAGTCAGCCAGAAACTTCATTCAAACTCTAAAAGGTTCAGCCGCTCGACCTCTTTCAGACCATACTTCAATCTCAGCGGCTGAACCTTTTAGAGTTCTGAATGAAGTTTCTGCTGACTGTATGTCAGGAAACTGTGAGGGCTTGAAGTTGGGTTGAGAAAATTTGAGTTTTGAAATTCTTTTCCATTCATTCTTCTATTGAGGAATTCCTTTGTCAGAAAAAAATCGTCTGAAGATTTCGGGAACAACTCGCTCTCATGCCCACAGCGTGTCACTCAGACTCATAATTCATACAGAAAAACGTAGGACTGCTCGGGCCGGTCGCAACGATGCGACTTCGGACACACAGAGACGCACGCAGCAGCCCCCACGAGCCTCCAAGCGACGGAAACTCACAGGAACTGCTGCATTAAGTGCCATGTTAACTGGCAGCTCAAATCTGAGGAGGGAGGGAGACGCAACCACTTTTGTAACCTGCTCTAGCTCTCTCATTTCACAAGTTAGAGACCTGAGGAAAGAACTGAGTGTTCAGGAGACCCTCTGAAGTCCATAGGTCCACATGTTATGGCTCTGACACTTACTGGGTTTGAGTAAAACCGGCATTTTCAGAGGCATGTCACAGCTGAAATCTCCATGAAAAGAGCTGTGTCTCCCCAGAGTAGCTCCGCAGGCACTATCGCCATGACGACCCCACAGCTGCAGCTGGTTAGTGACCTACAGAGCCACTGAGCGTGCTCAGTTGGTGGGAATCAGGTGATAGCTTTACTGTCACTCTCTCACACAGAGACACAGACAAACAGAGACACAGACATGCTCAGTTGGTGGAAATCAGGTGATAGCTTAACTGTCACTCTCTCACACACAGACAAACAGAGACACATACACACACACACACACAGACAAACAGAGACACATACACACACACACACACAGACAAACAACTACAGGTGTTGACTGACAACAAAGTGACAGGAAGTCTGCCCGAGTCTGATTTCAAAATAAAAGCCCTGTGCTTCTCAAAATAAAGTTCACCAGATACAGAAAAACAACTACACATGTTGACTCGCAACAAAGTCACAGGAACTCTGCCGAGTCTGAATTTCAAAATAAAAGCCCTTTAAAAAAAATAATAAATTTAATCAGATACAGATAAACAACTACACGTGTTGACTCACAACAAAGTCACAGGAACTCTGCCGAGTCTGAATTTCAAAATAAAAGCCCTTTGTTTTTCGAAATTAAATTTCATCAGATTTTTCATCTGTACATCTTTCAACTTCCTTTTTCATGTTAAACCTATTCAGAATAGCAGAATATTCAATGCTTTTCAGTTCAAAAGTCAGCTATTCACTTTTCACCCTTTCACATATTCAGATTAGTACTTTATTCTTTCATTCAGGTATTCAATGATTTTCAGTTCAAAAGTGAGCTATTCATTCTGGCGTAAGCCATTCATTTTCACCCTTTCATATATTCAGATTAGTACTTTATTCATTCATTCAGGTATTCAATGATTTTCAGTTCAAATGGAGCTATTCAGTCTAGCGTAAGCCATTCAACTTTACCCTTTCATATATTCAGATTAGTACTTTATTCATTCATTCAGGTCTTCAATTCTTTTCATTTCAAAAGGGAGCTATTCAGTCTGGCGTAAGCCATTCAACTTTACCCTTTCATATATTCAGATTAGTAATTTATTCATTCATTCAGGTATTCAATGACTTTCAGTTCAAAAGGAAGCTATTCAGTCTGGCGTAAGCCATTCAGCAGCCAGCAGAGAGCAGCAGAGAGCATTCACACCGCAATTTCTTCAGAAATTGCACTTTCTAGTTATTATTTTTCTTCCGTCATGTTTTTTTGCCGTGCTTCTTCATCCACAGCTTTCAAAATATGAAATTCATTCAAAATTCAAAACGTGCGCTTCAATCGGGAATCGCGGGGAATGACTTTTCATATCCGAAACTTCAAAAATGTGCCATTAATATCCATTTTTCTGACAAAAATTCCTCATAGATATGAATGGGAAAAAATTTCAAAACTCAAATTTTCTCACCCAACTTCAAGCCCTCACAGTTCCTACATACAGTCAGCCAGAAACTTCATTCAAACTCTAAAACGTTCAGCCGCTCGACCTCTTTCAGACCATACTTCAATCTCCTTCATTCCATTCACCGTTTCATCACACTCGTCTTTCAAAAAAAAAAACTTTCTCACTCCATTTTCAAATTTAACATTAGTGTGTATGTGGCGGAATGTTCGGAGCTAGAGTGCGTGATGTCATCGCTAGAGTGGAGAGGAGCAGAAAAATCGTCTGAAGATTTCGGGAACAACTCGCTCTCATGCCCACAGCGTGTCACTCAGACTCATAATTCATACAGAAAAACGTAGGACTGCTCGGGCCGGTCGCAACGATGCGACTTCGGACACACAGAGACGCACGCAGCAGCCCCCACGAGCCTCCAAGCGACGGAAACTCACAGGAACTGCTGCATTAAGTGCCATGTTAACTGGCAGCTCAAATCTGAGGAGGGAGGGAGACGCAACCACTTTTGTAACCTGCTCTAGCTCTCTCATTTCACAAGTTAGAGACCTGAGGAAAGAACTGAGTGTTCAGGAGACCCTCTGAAGTCCATAGGTCCACATGTTATGGCTCTGACACTTACTGGGTTTGAGTAAAACCGGCATTTTCAGAGGCATGTCACAGCTGAAATCTCCATGAAAAGAGCTGTGTCTCCCCAGAGTAGCTCCGCAGGCACTATCGCCATGACGACCCCACAGCTGCAGCTGGTTAGTGACCTACAGAGCCACTGAGCGTGCTCAGTTGGTGGGAATCAGGTGATAGCTTTACTGTCACTCTCTCACACAGAGACACAGACAAACAGAGACACAGACATGCTCAGTTGGTGGAAATCAGGTGATAGCTTAACTGTCACTCTCTCACACACAGACAAACAGAGACACATATACACACACACACACACAGACAAACAGAGACACATACACACACACACACACAGACAAACAACTACAGGTGTTGACTGACAACAAAGTCACAGGAAGTCTGCCCGAGTCTGATTTCAAAATAAAAGCCCTGTGCTTCTCAAAATAAAGTTCACCAGATACAGAAAAACAACTACACATGTTGACTCGCAACAAAGTCACAGGAACTCTGCCGAGTCTGAATTTCAAAATAAAAGCCCCTTTAAAAAAAAATAAATTTAATCAGATACAGATAAACAACTACACGTGTTGACTCACAACAAAGTCACAGGAACTCTGCCGAGTCTGAATTTCAAAATAAAAGCCCTTTGTTTTTCGAAATTAAATTTCATCAGATTTTTCATCTGTACATCTTTCAACTTCCTTTTTCATGTTAAACCTATTCAGAATAGCAGAATATTCAATGCTTTTCAGTTCAAAAGTCAGCTATTCACTTTTCACCCTTTCACATATTCAGATTAGTACTTTATTCTTTCATTCAGGTATTCAATGATTTTCAGTTCAAAAGGGAGCTATTCATTCTAGCATAAGCCATTCATTTTCACCCTTTCATATATTCAGATTAGTACTTTATTCATTCATTCAGGTATTCAATGATTTTCAGTTCAAATGGAGCTATTCAGTCTAGCGTAAGCCATTCAACTTTACCCTTTCATATATTCAGATTAGTACTTTATTCATTCATTCATGTCTTCAATTCTTTTCATTTCAAAAGGGAGCTATTCAGTCTGGCGTAAGCCATTCAACTTTACCCTTTCATATATTCAGATTAGTAATTTATTCATTCATTCAGGTATTCAATGACTTTCAGTTCAAAAGGAAGCTATTCAGTCTGGCGTAAGCCATTCAGCAGCCAGCAGAGAGCGGCAGAGAGCATTCACACCGCAATTTCTTCAGAAATTGCACTTTCTAGTTATTATTTTTCTTCCGTCATGTTATTTTGCCGCGCTTCTTCATCCACAGCTTTCAAAATATGAAATTCATTCAAAATTCAAAACGTGCGCTTCAATCGGGAATCGCGGGGAATGACTTTTCATATCCGAAACTTCAAAAATGTGCCATTAATATCCATTTTTCTGACAAAAATTCCTCATAGAAATGAATGGGAAAAAATTTCAAAACTCAAATTTTCTCACCCAACTTCAAGCCCTCACAGTTCCTACATACAGTCAGCCAGAAACTTCATTCAAACTCTAAAACGTTCAGCCGCTCGACCTCTTTCAGACCATACTTCAATCTCCTTCATTCCATTCACCGTTTCATCACACTCGTCTTTCAAAAAAAAAAACTTTCTCACTCCATTTTCAAATTTAACATTAGTGTGTATGTGGCGGAATGTTCGGAGCTAGAGTGCGTGATGTCATCGCTAGAGTGGAGAGGAGCAGAAAAATCGTCTGAAGATTTCGGGAACAACTCGCTCTCATGCCCACAGCGTGTCACTCAGACTCATAATTCATACAGAAAAACGTAGGACTGCTCGGGCCGGTCGCAACGATGCGACTTCGGACACACAGAGACGCACGCAGCAGCCCCCACGAGCCTCCAAGCGACGGAAACTCACAGGAACTGCTGCATTAAGTGCCATGTTAACTGGCAGCTCAAATCTGAGGAGGGAGGGAGACGCAACCACTTTTGTAACCTGCTCTAGCTCTTTCATTTCACAAGTTAGAGACCTGAGGAAAGAACTGAGTGTTCAGGAGACCCTCTGAAGTCCACAGGTCCACATGTTATGGCTCTGACACTTACTGGGTTTGAGTAAAACTGGCATTTTCAGAGGCATGTCACAGCTGAAATCTCCATGTAAAGAGCTGTGTCTCCCCAGAGTAGCTCCGCAGGCACTATCGCCATGACGACCCCACAGCTGCAGCTGGTTAGTGACCTACAGAGCCACTGAGCGTGCTCAGTTGGTGGGAATCAGGTGATAACTTTACTGTCACTCTCTCACACAGAGACACAGACAAACAGAGACACAGACATGCTCAGTTGGTGGAAATCAGGTGATAGCTTAACTGTCACTCTCTCACACACAGACAAACAGAGACACATACACACACACACACACAGACAAACAGAGACACATACACACACACACACAGACAAACAACTACAGGTGTTGACTGACAACAAAGTCACAGGAAGTCTGCCCGAGTCTGATTTCAAAATAAAAGCCCTGTGCTTCTCAAAATAAAGTTCATCAGATACAGAAAAACAACTACACGTGTTGACTCGCAACAAAGTCACAGGAACTCTGCCGAGTCTGAATTTCAAAATAAAAGCCCTTAAAAAAAATTAAATTTAATCAGATACAGATAAACAACTACACGTGTTGACTCACAACAAAGTCACAGGAACTCTGCCGAGTCTGAATTTCAAAATAAAAGCCCTTTGTTTTTCGAAATTAAATTTCATCAGATTTTTCATCTGTACATCTTTCAACTTACTTTTTCATGTTAAACCTATTCAAAATAGCAGAATATTCAATGCTTTTCAGTTCAAAAGTCAGCTATTCACTTTTCACCCTTTCACATATTCAGATTAGTACTTTATTCTTTCATTCAGGTATTCAATAATTTTCAGTTCAAAAGTGAGCTATTCATTCTGGCGTAAACCATTCATTTTCACCCTTTCATATATTCAGATTAGTACTTTATTCATTCATTCAGGTCTTCAATGCTTTTCATTTCAAAAGGGAGCTATTCAGTCTGGCGTAAGCCATTCAACTTTACCCTTTCATATATTCAGATTAGTACTTTATTCATTCATTCAGGTATTCAATGACTTTCAGTTCAAAAGGAAGCTATTCAGTCTGGCGTAAGCCATTCAGCAGCCAGCAGAGAGCATTCACACCGCAATTTCTTCAGAAATTGCACTTTCTAGTTGGTGTGAATGCTCAAGCATTCACACTATATGTTCTTCTACTTTATTGGTGTGAATGCTCAAGCATTCACACTATATGTTCTTCTACTTTATTGGTGTGAATGCTCAAGCATTCACACTATATGTTCTTCTACTTTATTATTGGTGTGAATGCTGAAAGCATTCACAACATATGTTCTTCGACTTTATTATTCTTATTCTTATTCTTCCGCCGCGTTTTTCGCCGCGCTTCTTCTTCCACAGCATTCAAAATTTCAAAACCATTCAAACTTCAAAACATTCAACCTATTCGGGAATCGAGGGGTATGACTTTTCACGTCCATGACATTCAAAACTTCCGAAATATTCAACTTTTTCCCCGGAAATTTCCCCATAGGAATGAATGGGAAAAATTTCAAAAATTCCCATTTCTTCAACCAACTTCAAGCCTTCACAGCTTCCTCATACATTCAGCCACAAACTCCATTCAAACTTCAAAAAATTCAACATCTTCTCCTCATTCAGCACATCATTCAACCCACTTCATCCCATTCACCCTTTCACCACATTCACCTTTCAAAAAAAAAAAGTTTTCCACCCCTTTTTCAGATTTAACATTAGTGTGTGTGTGGTGGAATGTTCAGGCCTAGAGTGGGGGCCAGCATAGCTAGAGTGGAGAGGAGCAGAAAAATCGTCTGAAAACATCGTGTTTAGCTCGCTCTCACGCCCACAGGGTGTCACTCAGACTCACGATTCATACATCAAAACGTAGGCCTGCTCGGCCCGGTCGCAACGATGTGACTTCGGGCACACAGAAACGCACGCAACCCGCGCTACGAGCCTCCAAGCGACGGGAAGTGAGACCAACTGCCGCAAAAACTGCCATGTTAACTGATGCACAAAGCTGAGGAGGGAGGCAGTTGGTCCGTCACCACGGCAACCGGACAGCTGGAGGAAATCAGCTGTTTTGTGACCTTTGACCCAAAGAGAGACACAGATTTTCAAAGTGAAATGCCTCAGATGGCAAATTGGTGCAGTTTGGGGAAAATCAGCTGATCAGTGTGAACTGTCACTCACTCACTCACACACACACACACACACACACACACACACACACACACACACACACACACACACACACACACACTCACACACACACACACACACACACACACACACACACAGACAGAAATCAGCTGATCGGTCAACTGTCACTCACTCACACACAGAGACATGCATACAGACAAACAAACAACTACAAGTGTTGACTCAGCAAGATGCTCAATTGGAGGACATCAGCTGATTTGTGACCTTTGACCCACAGAGACACACACACACACACACACACACACACACACACACACACACACACACACAATGACAGCCAGCCAGATTTTCAAAATAAAATGCCTCAGATGGTAAATTGGTGCAGTTTGGAGGAAATCGGCTGATCAGTGAACTGTCACACACACACACACACACACACAGAAATCAGCTGATCAGTCAACTGTCACTCACTCACACACAGAGACATGCATACAGACAAACACACAACTACACGTGTTGACTCACAGCAAGATGCTCAATTGGAGGACATCAGCTGATTTGTGACCTTTGACCCACAGAGACATCTATGAAAACTGCCATGTTAGCTGATGCACAAAGCTGAGGAGGGAGGCAGACGCAACCACTTTTGTAACCTGCTCCAGAGCTCTCATCTCACAAGTTAGAGACCTCAAACTCTACGTGTGTGTTCAGCAGACCCTCCTCTGTCCACTGGTCCACACGCCAAAGCTCTGACACTTACGGTGCCCATGCAAAACCTGCACTTTCAGAGGCATGTCACAGCTGAAATCTCAATGAAAACAGCTGTGTGTGGACCAGCTGGCACGTCATCACGGCAACCGGACAGCTGGAGGAAATCAGCACACACACACACACACACACACACAGACAGAAATCAGCTGATCAGTCAACTGTCACTCACACACACACACACACACACACACAGACAGAAATCAGCTGATCAGTCAACTGTCACACACAGAGACATGCATACAGATAAACACACAACTACACGTGTTGACTCACAGCAAGATGCTCAATTGGAGGACATCAGCTGATTTGTGACCTTTGACCCACAGAGACACACACACACACACACACACACACACACACACACAATGACAGCCAGCCAGATTTTCAACATAAAATGCCTCAGATGGTACATTAGTGCACTTTAGAGGAAATCAGCTGATTTTTCACCACTCAAACTATTCCTACATGGATTCTGTACATCTTTCAACTTTGCACCTATTCAGATTAGTAGTTTCTTCATTCATTCAGGTATTCAATGTTTTTATAATTCAAAAGGCAGCTATTCATTGTGGTGTAAGCCATTCAGCTTCACCCTTTCACCTATGGAGATTAGTAGTTTATTCATTCATTCAGGTATTCAATGATTTTTCAATTCAACATGCAGTTATTCAGTGTGGCGTAAGCCAATTAATAGTTTATTCATTAATTCAGGTATTCAATGCTTTTTCAATTCAAAAGGCAGCTTTTCAGCGTGGCGTTAGCCATTCAGCAGAAAGCATTCACACCGCAATTTCTTCAGAAATTGCATTCTCTAGTTGGTGTGAATGCTCAAGCATTCACAACATATGTTCTTGTACTTTATTATTATTATTATTATTATTATTATTATTTTTCTTCCGTCATGTTATTTTGCCGCGCTTCTTCATCCAGAGCTTTCAAAATAGAAAATTCATTCAAAGTTCAAAACGTGCGCTTCAATCGGGAATCGATTGCTATGACTTTTCTCATCCGAAACTTCAAAAATGTGCCATTAATATCCATTTTTCTGACAAAAATTCCTCATAGAAATGAATGGGAAAAAATTTCAAAACTCCGATTTTCTCACCAAACTTCAAGCCCTCACAGTTCCTACATACATTCAGCCAGAAACTTCATTCAAACTCTAAAACGTTCAGCCTCTCGACCTCTTTCAGACCATACTTCAACCTCCTTCATTCCATTCACCGTTTCATCACACTCGTCTTTCAAAAAAAAAAACTCTCACTCCATTTTCAGATTTAACATTAGTGTGTATGTGGCGGAATGTTCAGAGCTAGAGTGCGTGATGTCATCGCTAGAGTGGAGAGGAGCAGAAAAATCGTCTGAAGATTTCGGGAACAACTCGCTCTCATGCCCACAGCGTGTCACTCAGACTCATAATTCATACAGAAAAACGTAGGACTGCTCGGGCCGGTCGCAACGATGCGACTTCGGACACACAGAGACGCACGCAGCAGCCCCCACGAGCCTCCAAGCGACGGAAACTCACAGGAACTGCTGCATTAAGTGCCATGTTAACTGGCAGCTCAAATCTGAGGAGGGAGGGAGACGCAACCACTTTTGTAACCTGCTCTAGCTCTCTCATTTCACAAGTTAGAGACCTGAGGAAAGAACTGAGTGTTCAGGAGACCCTCTGAAGTCCATAGGTCCACATGTTATGGCTCTGACACTTACTGGGTTTGAGTAAAACCGGCATTTTCAGAGGCATGTCACAGCTGAAATCTCCATGAAAAGAGCTGTGTCTCCCCAGAGTAGCTCCGCAGGCACTATCGCCATGACGACCCCACAGCTGCAGCTGGTTAGTGACCTACAGAGCCACTGAGCGTGCTCAGTTGGTGGGAATCAGGTGATAGCTTTACTGTCACTCTCTCACACAGAGACACAGACAAACAGAGACACAGACATGCTCAGTTGGTGGAAATCAGGTGATAGCTTAACTGTCACTCTCTCACACACAGACAAACAGAGACACATATACACACACACACACACAGACAAACAGAGACACATACACACACACACACACACACAGACAAACAACTACAGGTGTTGACTGACAACAAAGTCACAGGAAGTCTGCCCGAGTCTGATTTCAAAATAAAAGCCCTGTGCTTCTCAAAATAAAGTTCACCAGATACAGAAAAACAACTACACATGTTGACTCGCAACAAAGTCACAGGAACTCTGCCGAGTCTGAATTTCAAAATAAAAGCCCTTTTAAAAAAAATTTAATTTAATCAGATACACATAAACAACTACACGTGTTGACTCACAACAAAGTCACAGGAACTCTGCCGAGTCTGAATTTCAAAATAAAAGCCCTTTGTTTTTCGAAATTAAATTTCATCAGATTTTTCATCTGTACATCTTTCAACTTCCTTTTTCATGTTAAACCTATTCAGAATAGCAGAATATTCAATGCTTTTCAGTTCAAAAGTCAGCTATTCACTTTTCACCCTTTCACATATTCAGATTAGTACTTTATTCTTTCATTCAGGTATTCAATGATTTTCAGTTCAAAAGGGAGCTATTCATTCTAGCGTAAGCCATTCATTTTCACCCTTTCATATATTCAGAGTAGTACTTTATTCATTCATTCAGGTATTCAATGTTTTTCAGTTCAAATGGAGCTATTCAGTCTAGCGAAAGCCATTCAACTTTACCCTTTCATATATTCAGATTAGTACTTTATTCATTCATTCAGGTATTCAATGATTTTCAGTTCAAATGGAGCTATTCAGTCTAGCGTAAGCCATTCAACTTTACCCTTTCATATATTCAGATTAGTACTTTATTCATTCATTCAGGTATTCAATGATTTTCAGTTCAAATGGAGCTATTCAGTCTGGCGTAAGCCATTCAACTTTACCCTTTCATATATTCAGATTAGTAATTTATTCATTCATTCAGGTATTCAATGACTTTCAGTTCAAAAGGAAGCTATTCAGTCTGGCGTAAGCCATTCAGCAGCCAGCAGAGAGCATTCACACCGCAATTTCTTCAGAAATTGCACTTTCTAGTTATTATTTTTCTTCCGTCATGTTTTTTTGCCGCGCTTCTTCATCCACAGCTTTCAAAATAGAAAATTCATTCAAAGTTCAAAACGTGCGCTTCAATCGGGAATCGATTGCTATGACTTTTCTCATCCGAAACTTCAAAAATGTGCCATTAATATCCATTTTTCTGACAAAAATTCCTCATAGAAATGAATGGGAAAAAATTTCAAAACTCCGATTTTCTCACCCAACTTCAAGCCCTCACAGTTCCTACATACATTCAGCCAGAAACTTCATTCAAACTCTAAAACGTTCAGCCTCTCGACCTCTTTCAGACCATACTTCAACCTCCTTCATTCCATTCACCGTTTCATCACACTCGTCTTTCAAAAAAAACAACTTTCTCACTCCATTTTCAGATTTAACATTAGTGTGTATGTGGCGGAATGTTCAGAGCTAGAGTGCGTGATGTCATCGCTAGAGTGGAGAGGAGCAGAAAAATCGTCTGAAGATTTCGGGAACAACTCGCTCTCATGCCCACAGCGTGTCACTCAGACTCATAATTCATACAGAAAAACGTAGGACTGCTCGGGCCGGTCGCAACGATGCGACTTCGGACACACAGAGACGCACGCAGCAGCCCCCACGAGCCTCCAAGCGACGGAAACTCACAGGAACTGCTGCATTAAGTGCCATGTTAACTGGCAGCTCAAATCTGAGGAGGGAGGGAGACGCAACCACTTTTGTAACCTGCTCTAGCTCTCTCATTTCACAAGTTAGAGACCTGAGGAAAGAACTGAGTGTTCAGGAGACCCTCTGAAGTCCATAGGTCCACATGTTATGGCTCTGACACTTACTGGGTTTGAGTAAAACCGGCATTTTCAGAGGCATGTCACAGCTGAAATCTCCATGAAAAGAGCTGTGTCTCCCCAGAGTAGCTCCGCAGGCACTATCGCCATGACGACCCCACAGCTGCAGCTGGTTAGTGACCTACAGAGCCACTGAGCGTGCTCAGTTGGTGGGAATCAGGTGATAGCTTTACTGTCACTCTCTCACACAGAGACACAGACAAACAGAGACACAGACATGCTCAGTTGGTGGAAATCAGGTGATAGCTTAACTGTCACTCTCTCACACACAGACAAACAGAGACACATATACACACACACACACACAGACAAACAGAGACACATACACACACACACACACACACACACACAGACAAACAGAGACACATACACACACACACACACAGACAAACAACTACAGGTGTTGACTGACAACAAAGTCACAGGAAGTCTGCCCGAGTCTGATTTCAAAATAAAAGCCCTGTGCTTCTCAAAATAAAGTTCACCAGATACAGAAAAACAACTACACATGTTGACTCGCAACAAAGTCACAGGAACTCTGCCGAGTCTGAATTTCAAAATAAAAGCCCTTAAAAAAAATTAAATTTAATCAGATACAGATAAACAACTACATATGTTGACTCACAACAAAGTCACAGGAACTCTGCCGAGTCTGAATTTCAAAATAAAAGCCCTTTGTTTTTCGAAATTAAATTTCATCAGATTTTTCATCTGTACATCTTTCAACTTCCTTTTTCATGTTAAACCTATTCAGAATAGCAGAATATTCAATGCTTTTCAGTTCAAAAGTCAGCTATTCACTTTTCACCCTTTCACATATTCAGATTAGTACTTTATTCTTTCATTCAGGTATTCAATGATTTTCAGTTCAAAAGGGAGCTATTCATTCTAGCGTAAGCCATTCATTTTCACCCTTTCATATATTCAGATTAGTACTTTATTCATTCATTCAGGTATTCAATGATTTTCAGTTCAAATGGAGCTATTCAGTCTAGCGTAAGCCATTCAACTTTACCCTTTCATATATTCAGATTAGTACTTTATTCATTCATTCAGGTCTTCAATTCTTTTCATTTCAAAAGGGAGCTATTCAGTCTGGCGTAAGCCATTCAACTTTACCCTTTCATATATTCAGATTAGTAATTTATTCATTCATTCAGGTATTCAATGACTTTCAGTTCAAAAGGAAGCTATTCAGTCTGGCGTAAGCCATTCAGCAGCCAGCAGAGAGCAGCAGAGAGCATTCACACCGCAATTTCTTCAGAAATTGCACTTTCTAGTTATTATTATTTTTCTTCCGTCATGTTTTTTTGCCGCGCTTCTTCATCCACAGCTTTCAAAATAGAAAATTCATTCAAAGTTCAAAACGTGCGCTTCAATCGGGAATCGATTGCTATGACTTTTCTCATCCGAAACTTCAAAAATGTGCCATTAATATCCATTTTTCTGACAAAAATTCCTCATAGAAATGAATGGGAAAAAATTTCAAAACTCCGATTTTCTCACCCAACTTCAAGCCCTCACAGTTCCTACATACATTCAGCCAGAAACTTCATTCAAACTCTAAAACGTTCAGCCTCTCGACCTCTTTCAGACCATACTTCAACCTCCTTCATTCCATTCACCGTTTCATCACACTCGTCTTTCAAAAAAAAAAACTTTCTCACTCCATTTTCAGATTTAACATTAGTGTGTATGTGGCGGAATGTTCAGAGCTAGAGTGCGTGATGTCATCGCTAGAGTGGAGAGGAGCAGAAAAATCGTCTGAAGATTTCGGGAACAACTCGCTCTCATGCCCACAGCGTGTCACTCAGACTCATAATTCATACAGAAAAACGTAGGACTGCTCGGGCCGGTCGCAACGATGCGACTGCGGACACACAGAGACGCACGCAGCAGCCCCCACGAGCCTCCAAGCGACGGAAACTCACAGGAACTGCTGCATTAAGTGCCATGTTAACTGGCAGCTCAAATCTGAGGAGGGAGGGAGACGCAACCACTTTTGTAACCTGCTCTAGCTCTCTCATTTCACAAGTTAGAGACCTGAGGAAAGAACTGAGTGTTCAGGAGACCCTCTGAAGTCCATAGGTCCACATGTTATGGCTCTGACACTTACTGGGTTTGAGTAAAACCGGCATT
Organism: Pempheris klunzingeri; assembly: GCF_042242105.1. Taxonomy (NCBI): domain Eukaryota; kingdom Metazoa; phylum Chordata; class Actinopteri; order Acropomatiformes; family Pempheridae; genus Pempheris; species Pempheris klunzingeri. The sequence goes on along the minus strand of NC_092012.1, from coordinate 26,561,462 downwards.
TTCAGAGGCATGTCACAGCTGAAATCTCCATGAAAAGAGCTGTGTCTCCCCAGAGTAGCTCCGCAGGCACTATCGCCATGACGACCCCACAGCTGCAGCTGGTTAGTGACCTACAGAGCCACTGAGCGTGCTCAGTTGGTGGGAATCAGGTGATAGCTTTACTGTCACTCTCTCACACAGAGACACAGACAAACAGAGACACAGACATGCTCAGTTGGTGGAAATCAGGTGATAGCTTAACTGTCACTCTCTCACACACAGACAAACAGAGACACATATACACACACACACACACAGACAAACAGAGACACATACACACACACACACACACACAGACAAACAACTACAGGTGTTGACTGACAACAAAGTCACAGGAAGTCTGCCCGAGTCTGATTTCAAAATAAAAGCCCTGTGCTTCTCAAAATAAAGTTCACCAGATACAGAAAAACAACTACACATGTTGACTCGCAACAAAGTCACAGGAACTCTGCCGAGTCTGAATTTCAAAATAAAAGCCCTTTTAAAAAAAATTTAATTTAATCAGATACACATAAACAACTACACGTGTTGACTCACAACAAAGTCACAGGAACTCTGCCGAGTCTGAATTTCAAAATAAAAGCCCTTTGTTTTTCGAAATTAAATTTCATCAGATTTTTCATCTGTACATCTTTCAACTTCCTTTTTCATGTTAAACCTATTCAGAATAGCAGAATATTCAATGCTTTTCAGTTCAAAAGTCAGCTATTCACTTTTCACCCTTTCACATATTCAGATTAGTACTTTATTCTTTCATTCAGGTATTCAATGATTTTCAGTTCAAAAGGGAGCTATTCATTCTAGCGTAAGCCATTCATTTTCACCCTTTCATATATTCAGAGTAGTACTTTATTCATTCATTCAGGTATTCAATGTTTTTCAGTTCAAATGGAGCTATTCAGTCTAGCGAAAGCCATTCAACTTTACCCTTTCATATATTCAGATTAGTACTTTATTCATTCATTCAGGTATTCAATGATTTTCAGTTCAAATGGAGCTATTCAGTCTAGCGTAAGCCATTCAACTTTACCCTTTCATATATTCAGATTAGTACTTTATTCATTCATTCAGGTATTCAATGATTTTCAGTTCAAATGGAGCTATTCAGTCTGGCGTAAGCCATTCAACTTTACCCTTTCATATATTCAGATTAGTAATTTATTCATTCATTCAGGTATTCAATGACTTTCAGTTCAAAAGGAAGCTATTCAGTCTGGCGTAAGCCATTCAGCAGCCAGCAGAGAGCATTCACACCGCAATTTCTTCAGAAATTGCACTTTCTAGTTGGTGTGAATGCTCAAGCATTCACACTATATGTTCTTGTACTTTATTGGTGTGAATGCTCAAGCATTCACACTATATGTTCTTGTACTTTATTATTATTATTTTTCTTCAGACGCGTTTTTCGGCTCGCTTCTTCATCCAGAGCTTTCAAAATAGAAAATTCATTCAAAGTTCAAAACGTGCGCTTCAATCGGGAATCGATTGCTATGACTTTTCTCATCCGAAACTTCAAAAATGTGCCATTAATATCCATTTTTCTGACAAAAATTCCTCATAGAAATGAATGGGAAAAAATTTCAAAACTCCGATTTTCTCACCAAACTTCAAGCCCTCACAGTTCCTACATACATTCAGCCAGAAACTTCATTCAAACTCTAAAACGTTCAGCCTCTCGACCTCTTTCAGACCATACTTCAACCTCCTTCATTCCATTCACCGTTTCATCACACTCGTCTTTCAAAAAAAAAAACTTTCTCACTCCATTTTCAGATTTAACATTAGTGTGTATGTGGCGGAATGTTCAGAGCTAGAGTGCGTGATGTCATCGCTAGAGTGGAGAGGAGCAGAAAAATCGTCTGAAGATTTCGGGAACAACTCGCTCTCATGCCCACAGCGTGTCACTCAGACTCATAATTCATACAGAAAAACGTAGGACTGCTCGGGCCGGTCGCAACGATGCGACTTCGGACACACAGAGACGCACGCAGCAGCCCCCACGAGCCTCCAAGCGACGGAAACTCACAGGAACTGCTGCATTAAGTGCCATGTTAACTGGCAGCTCAAATCTGAGGAGGGAGGGAGACGCAACCACTTTTGTAACCTGCTCTAGCTCTCTCATTTCACAAGTTAGAGACCTGAGGAAAGAACTGAGTGTTCAGGAGACCCTCTGAAGTCCATAGGTCCACATGTTATGGCTCTGACACTTACTGGGTTTGAGTAAAACCGGCATTTTCAGAGGCATGTCACAGCTGAAATCTCCATGAAAAGAGCTGTGTCTCCCCAGAGTAGCTCCGCAGGCACTATCGCCATGACGACCCCACAGCTGCAGCTGGTTAGTGACCTACAGAGCCACTGAGCGTGCTCAGTTGGTGGGAATCAGGTGATAGCTTAACTGTCACTCTCTCACACACAGACAAACAGAGACACATATACACACACACACACACACAGACAAACAGAGACACATACACACACACACACACACACAGACAAACAGAGACACATACACACACACACACACAGACAAACAACTACAGGTGTTGACTGACAACAAAGTCACAGGAAGTCTGCCCGAGTCTGATTTCAAAATAAAAGCCCTGTGCTTCTCAAAATAAAGTTCACCAGATACAGAAAAACAACTACACATGTTGACTCGCAACAAAGTCACAGGAACTCTGCCGAGTCTGAATTTCAAAATAAAAGCCCTTAAAAAAAAATTAAATTTAATCAGATACAGATAAACAACTACACATGTTGACTCACAACAAAGTCACAGGAACTCTGCCGAGTCTGAATTTCAAAATAAAAGCCCTTTGTTTTTCGAAATTAAATTTCATCAGATTTTTCATCTGTACATCTTTCAACTTCCTTTTTCATGTTAAACCTATTCAGAAATGCAGAATATTCAATGCTTTTCAGTTCAAAAGTCAGCGATTCACTTTTCACCCTTTCACATATTCAGATTAGTACTTTATTCTTTCATTCAGGTATTCAATGATTTTCAGTTCAAAAGGGAGCTATTCATTCTAGCGTAAGCCATTCATTTTCACCCTTTCATATATTCAGATTAGTACTTTATTCATTCATTCAGGTATTCAATGATTTTCAGTTCAAATGGAGCTATTCAGTCTAGCGTAAGCCATTCAACTTTACCCTTTCATATATTCAGATTAGTACTTTATTCATTCATTCAGGTCTTCAATTCTTTTCATTTCAAAAGGGAGCTATTCAGTCTGGCGTAAGCCATTCAACTTTACCCTTTCATATATTCAGATTAGTAATTTATTCATTCATTCAGGTATTCAATGACTTTCAGTTCAAAAGGAAGCTATTCTGTCTGGTGTAAGCCATTCAGCAGCCAGCAGAGAGCAGCAGAGAGCATTCACACCGCAATTTCTTCAGAAATTGCACTTTCTAGTTGGTGTGAATGCTCAAGCATTCACACTATATGTTCTTCTACTTTATTATTATTATTTTTCTTCAGACGCGTTTTTCGGCTCGCTTCTTCATCCAGAGCTTTCAAAATAGAAAATTCATTCAAAGTTCAAAACGTGCGCTTCAATCGGGAATCGATTGCTATGACTTTTCTCATCCGAAACTTCAAAAATGTGCCATTAATATCCATTTTTCTGACAAAAATTCCTCATAGAAATGAATGGGAAAAAATTTCAAAACTCCGATTTTCTCACCAAACTTCAAGCCCTCACAGTTCCTACATACATTCAGCCAGAAACTTCATTCAAACTCTAAAACGTTCAGCCTCTCGACCTCTTTCAGACCATACTTCAACCTCCTTCTTTCCATTCACCGTTTCATCACACTCGTCTTTCAAAAAAAAAAACTTTCTCACTCCATTTTCAGATTTAACATTAGTGTGTATGTGGCGGAATGTTCAGAGCTAGAGTGCGTGATGTCATCGCTAGAGTGGAGAGGAGCAGAAAAATCGTCTGAAGATTTCGGGAACAACTCGCTCTCATGCCCACAGCGTGTCACTCAGACTCATAATTCATACAGAAAAACGTAGGACTGCTCGGGCCGGTCGCAACGATGCGACTTCGGACACACAGAGACGCACGCAGCAGCCCCCACGAGCCTCCAAGCGACGGAAACTCACAGGAACTGCTGCATTAAGTGCCATGTTAACTGGCAGCTCAAATCTGAGGAGGGAGGGAGACGCAACCACTTTTGTAACCTGCTCTAGCTCTCTCATTTCACAAGTTAGAGACCTGAGGAAAGAACTGAGTGTTCAGGAGACCCTCTGAAGTCCATAGGTCCACATGTTATGGCTCTGACACTTACTGGGTTTGAGTAAAACCGGCATTTTCAGAGGCATGTCACAGCTGAAATCTCCATGAAAAGAGCTGTGTCTCCCCAGAGTAGCTCCGCAGGCACTATCGCCATGACGACCCCACAGCTGCAGCTGGTTAGTGACCTACAGAGCCACTGAGCGTGCTCAGTTGGTGGGAATCAGGTGATAGCTTTACTGTCACTCTCTCACACAGAGACACAGACAAACAGAGACACAGACATGCTCAGTTGGTGGAAATCAGGTGATAGCTTAACTGTCACTCTCTCACACACAGACAAACAGAGACACATATACACACACACACACACAGACAAACAGAGACACATACACACACACACACACACACACACAGACAAACAGAGACACATACACACACACACACACAGACAAACAACTACAGGTGTTGACTGACAACAAAGTCACAGGAAGTCTGCCCGAGTCTGATTTCAAAATAAAAGCCCTGTGCTTCTCAAAATAAAGTTCACCAGATACAGAAAAACAACTACACATGTTGACTCGCAACAAAGTCACAGGAACTCTGCCGAGTCTGAATTTCAAAATAAAAGCCCTTAAAAAAAAATTAAATTTAATCAGATACAGATAAACAACTACACATGTTGACTCACAACAAAGTCACAGGAACTCTGCCGAGTCTGAATTTCAAAATAAAAGCCCTTTGTTTTTCGAAATTAAATTTCATCAGATTTTTCATCTGTACATCTTTCAACTTCCTTTTTCATGTTAAACCTATTCAGAAATGCAGAATATTCAATGCTTTTCAGTTCAAAAGTCAGCTATTCACTTTTCACCCTTTCACATATTCAGATTAGTACTTTATTCTTTCATTCAGGTATTCAATGATTTTCAGTTCAAAAGGGAGCTATTCATTCTAGCGTAAGCCATTCATTTTCACCCTTTCATATATTCAGATTAGTACTTTATTCATTCATTCAGGTATTCAATGATTTTCAGTTCAAATGGAGCTATTCAGTCTAGCGTAAGCCATTCAACTTTACCCTTTCATATATTCAGATTAGTACTTTATTCATTCATTCAGGTCTTCAATTCTTTTCATTTCAAAAGGGAGCTATTCAGTCTGGCGTAAGCCATTCAACTTTACCCTTTCATATATTCAGATTAGTAATTTATTCATTCATTCAGGTATTCAATGACTTTCAGTTCAAAAGGAAGCTATTCAGTCTGGCGTAAGCCATTCAGCAGCCAGCAGAGAGCGGCAGAGAGCATTCACACCGCAATTTCTTCAGAAATTGCACTTTCTAGTTATTATTATTTTTCTTCAGACGCGTTTTTCGGCTCGCTTCTTCATCCACAGCTTTCAAAATAGAAAATTCATTCAAAGTTCAAAACGTGCGCTTCAATCGGGAATCGATTGCTATGACTTTTCTCATCCGAAACTTCAAAAATGTGCCATTAATATCCATTTTTCTGACAAAAATTCCTCATAGAAATGAATGGGAAAAAATTTCAAAACTCCGATTTTCTCACCAAACTTCAAGCCCTCACAGTTCCTACATACATTCAGCCAGAAACTTCATTCAAACTCTAAAACGTTCAGCCTCTCGACCTCTTTCAGACCATACTTCAACCTCCTTCATTCCATTCACCGTTTCATCACACTCGTCTTTCAAAAAAAAAAACTTTCTCACTCCATTTTCAGATTTAACATTAGTGTGTATGTGGCGGAATGTTCGGAGCTAGAGTGCGTGATGTCATCGCTAGAGTGGAGAGGAGCAGAAAAATCGTCTGAAGATTTCGGGAACAACTCGCTCTAATTCCCACAGCGTGTCACTCAGACTCATAATTCATACAGAAAAACGTAGGACTGCTCGGGCCGGTCGCAACGATGCAACTTCGGACACACAGAGACGCACGCAGCAGCCCCCACGAGCCTCCAAGCGACGGAAACTCACAGGAACTGCTGCATTAAGTGCCATGTTAACTGGCAGCTCAAATCTGAGGAGGGAGGGAGACGCAACCACTTTTGTAACCTGCTCTAGCTCTCTCATTTCACAAGTTAGAGACCTGAGGAAAGAACTGAGTGTTCAGGAGACCCTCTGAAGTCCATAGGTCCACATGTTATGGCTCTGACACTTACTGGGTTTGAGTAAAACCGGCATTTTCAGAGGCATGTCACAGCTGAAATCTCCATGAAAAGAGCTGTGTCTCCCCAGAGTAGCTCCGCAGGCACTATCGCCATGACGACCCCACAGCTGCAGCTGGTTAGTGACCTACAGAGCCACTGAGCGTGCTCAGTTGGTGGGAATCAGGTGATAGCTTTACTGTCACTCTCTCACACAGAGACACAGACAAACAGAGACACAGACATGCTCAGTTGGTGGAAATCAGTTGATAGCTTAACTGTCACTCTCTCACACACAGACAAACAGAGACACATATACACACACACACACACACACACACAGACAAACAGAGACACATACACACACACACACACACACAGACAAACAGAGACACATACACACACACACACAGACAAACAACTACAGGTGTTGACTGACAACAAAGTCACAGGAAGTCTGCCCGAGTCTGATTTCAAAATAAAAGCCCTGTGCTTCTCAAAATAAAGTTCACCAGATACAGAAAAACAACTACACATGTTGACTCGCAACAAAGTCACAGGAACTCTGCCGAGTCTGAATTTCAAAATAAAAGCCCTTTAAAAAAAATAATAAATTTAATCAGATACAGATAAACAACTACACGTGTTGACTCACAACAAAGTCACAGGAACTCTGCCGAGTCTGAATTTCAAAATAAAAGCCCTTTGTTTTTCGAAATTAAATTTCATCAGATTTTTCATCTGTACATCTTTCAACTTCCTTTTTCATGTTAAACCTATTCAGAATAGCAGAATATTCAATGCTTTTCAGTTCAAAAGTCAGCTATTCACTTTTCACCCTTTCACATATTCAGATTAGTACTTTATTCTTTCATTCAGGTATTCAATGATTTTCAGTTCAAAAGGGAGCTATTCATTCTAGCGTAAGCCATTCATTTTCACCCTTTCATATATTCAGAGTAGTACTTTATTCATTCATTCAGGTATTCAATGTTTTTCAGTTCAAATGGAGCTATTCAGTCTAGCGTAAGCCATTCAACTTTACCCTTTCATATATTCAGATTAGTACTTTATTCATTCATTCAGGTATTCAATGATTTTCAGTTCAAATGGAGCTATTCAGTCTGGCGTAAGCCATTCAACTTTACCCTTTCATATATTCAGATTAGTACTTTATTCATTCATTCAGGTCTTCAATGCTTTTCATTTCAAAAGGGAGCTATTCAGTCTGGCGTAAGCCATTCAACTTTACCCTTTCATATATTCAGATTAGTACTTTATTCATTCATTCAGGTATTCAATGACTTTCAGTTCAAAAGGAAGCTATTCAGTCTGGCGTAAGCCATTCAGCAGCCAGCAGAGAGCATTCACACCGCAATTTCTTCAGAAATTGCACTTTCTAGTTATTATTTTTCTTCCGTCATGTTTTTTTGCCGCGCTTCTTCATCCACAGCTTTCAAAATAGAAAATTCATTCAAAGTTCAAAACGTGCGCTTCAATCGGGAATCGATTGCTATGACTTTTCTCATCCGAAACTTCAAAAATGTGCCATTAATATCCATTTTTCTGACAAAAATTCCTCATAGAAATGAATGGGAAAAAATTTCAAAACTCCGATTTTCTCACCCAACTTCAAGCCCTCACAGTTCCTACATACATTCAGCCAGAAACTTCATTCAAACTCTAAAACGTTCAGCCTCTCGACCTCTTTCAGACCATACTTCAACCTCCTTCATTCCATTCACCGTTTCATCACACTCGTCTTTCAAAAAAAACAACTTTCTCACTCCATTTTCAGATTTAACATTAGTGTGTATGTGGCGGAATGTTCAGAGCTAGAGTGCGTGATGTCATCGCTAGAGTGGAGAGGAGCAGAAAAATCGTCTGAAGATTTCGGGAACAACTCGCTCTCATGCCCACAGCGTGTCACTCAGACTCATAATTCATACAGAAAAACGTAGGACTGCTCGGGCCGGTCGCAACGATGCGACTTCGGACACACAGAGACGCACGCAGCAGCCCCCACGAGCCTCCAAGCGACGGAAACTCACAGGAACTGCTGCATTAAGTGCCATGTTAACTGGCAGCTCAAATCTGAGGAGGGAGGGAGACGCAACCACTTTTGTAACCTGCTCTAGCTCTCTCATTTCACAAGTTAGAGACCTGAGGAAAGAACTGAGTGTTCAGGAGACCCTCTGAAGTCCATAGGTCCACATGTTATGGCTCTGACACTTACTGGGTTTGAGTAAAACCGGCATTTTCAGAGGCATGTCACAGCTGAAATCTCCATGAAAAGAGCTGTGTCTCCCCAGAGTAGCTCCGCAGGCACTATCGCCATGACGACCCCACAGCTGCAGCTGGTTAGTGACCTACAGAGCCACTGAGCGTGCTCAGTTGGTGGGAATCAGGTGATAGCTTTACTGTCACTCTCTCACACAGAGACACAGACAAACAGAGACACAGACATGCTCAGTTGGTGGAAATCAGGTGATAGCTTAACTGTCACTCTCTCACACACAGACAAACAGAGACACATATACACACACACACACACAGACAAACAGAGACACATACACACACACACACACACACACACACAGACAAACAGAGACACATACACACACACACACACAGACAAACAACTACAGGTGTTGACTGACAACAAAGTCACAGGAAGTCTGCCCGAGTCTGATTTCAAAATAAAAGCCCTGTGCTTCTCAAAATAAAGTTCACCAGATACAGAAAAACAACTACACATGTTGACTCGCAACAAAGTCACAGGAACTCTGCCGAGTCTGAATTTCAAAATAAAAGCCCTTAAAAAAAAATTAAATTTAATCAGATACAGATAAACAACTACACATGTTGACTCACAACAAAGTCACAGGAACTCTGCCGAGTCTGAATTTCAAAATAAAAGCCCTTTGTTTTTCGAAATTAAATTTCATCAGATTTTTCATCTGTACATCTTTCAACTTCCTTTTTCATGTTAAACCTATTCAGAATAGCAGAATATTCAATGCTTTTCAGTTCAAAAGTCAGCTATTCACTTTTCACCCTTTCACATATTCAGATTAGTACTTTATTCTTTCATTCAGGTATTCAATGATTTTCAGTTCAAAAGGGAGCTATTCATTCTAGCGTAAGCCATTCATTTTCACCCTTTCATATATTCAGATTAGTACTTTATTCATTCATTCAGGTATTCAATGATTTTCAGTTCAAATGGAGCTATTCAGTCTAGCGTAAGCCATTCAACTTTACCCTTTCATATATTCAGATTAGTACTTTATTCATTCATTCAGGTCTTCAATTCTTTTCATTTCAAAAGGGAGCTATTCAGTCTGGCGTAAGCCATTCAACTTTACCCTTTCATATATTCAGATTAGTAATTTATTCATTCATTCAGGTATTCAATGACTTTCAGTTCAAAAGGAAGCTATTCAGTCTGGCGTAAGCCATTCAGCAGCCAGCAGAGAGCAGCAGAGAGCATTCACACCGCAATTTCTTCAGAAATTGCACTTTCTAGTTGGTGTGAATGCTGAAAGCATTCACAACATATGTTCTTCGACTTTATTATTCTTATTCTTCCGCCGCGTTTTTCGCCGCGCTTCTTCTTCCACAGCATTCAAAATTTCAAAACCATTCAAACTTCAAAACATTCAACCTATTCGGGAATCGAGGGCTATGACTTTTCACGTCCATGACATTCAAAACTTCCGAAATATTCAACGTTTTCCCCGGAAATTTCCCCATAGGAATGAATGGGAAAAATTTCAAAAATTCCCATTTCTTCAACCAACTTCAACCAACTTCAAGCCTTCACAGCTTCCTCATACATTCAGCCACAAACTCCATTCAAACTTCAAAAAATTCAACATCTTCTCCTCATTCAGCACATCATTCAACCCACTTCATCCCATTCACCCTTTCACCACATTCACCTTTCAAAAAAAAAAAGTTTTCCACCCCTTTTTCAGATTAAACATTAGTGTGTGTGTGGTGGAATGTTCAGGCCTAGAGTGGGGGCCAGCATAGCTAGAGTGGAGAGGAGCAGAAAAATCGTCTGAAAACATCGTGTTTAGCTCGCTCTCACGCCCACACGGTGTCACTCAGACTCACGATTCATACATCAAAACGTAGGCCTGCTCGGCCCGGTCGCAACGATGTGACTTCGGGCACACAGAAACGCATGCAACCCGCGCTACGAGCCTCCAAGCGACGGGAAGTGAGACCAACTGCCGCAAAAACTGCCATGTTAACTGATGCACAAAGCTGAGGAGGGAGGCAGTTGGTCCGTCACCACGGCAACCGGACAGCTGGAGGAAATCAGCTGTTTTGTGACCTTTGACCCAAAGAGAGACACAGATTTTCAAAGTGAAATGCCTCAGATGGCAAATTGGTGCAGTTTGGGGAAAATCAGCTGATCAGTGTGAACTGTCACTCACTCACTCACACACACACACACACACACACACACACACACACACACACACACACACAGAGACACACACACACACACAGAAATCAGCTGATCAGTCAACTGTCACTCACTCACACACAGAGACATGCAGACAGACATACAAACAACTACAAGTGTTGACTCAGCAAGATGCTCAATTGGAGGACATCAGCTGATTTGTGACCTTTGACCCACAGAGAGACACACACACACACACACACACACACACACACACACACACACACACACACACACACACACACACACACAATGACAGCCAGCCAGATTTTCAAAATAAAATGCCTCAGATGGTAAATTGGTGCAGTTTGGAGGAAATCGGCTGATCAGTGAACTGTCACACACACACACACACACACACACACACAGAGAAATCAGCTGATCAGTCAACTGTCACTCACTCACACACAGAGACATGCATACAGACAAACACACAACTACACGTGTTGACTCACAGCAAGATGCTCAATTGGAGGACATCAGCTGATTTGTGACCTTTGACCCACAGAGACATCGATGAAAACTGCCATGTTAGCTGATGCACAAAGCTGAGGAGGGAGGCAGACGCAACCACTTTTGTAACCTGCTCCAGAGCTCTCATCTCACAAGTTAGAGACCTCAAACTACACGTGTGTGTTCAGCAGACCCTCCTCTGTCCACTGGTCCACACACCAAAGCTCTGACACTTACTGTGCCCATGCAAAACCTGCACTTTCAGAGGCATGTCACAGCTGAAATCTCAATGAAAACAGCTGTGTGTGGACCAGCTGGCACGTCATCACGGCAACCGGACAGCTGGAGGAAATCAGCGCACACACACACACACACACACACACACACACACAGACAGAAATCAGCTGATCAGTCAACTGTCACTCACTCACACACACACACACACACACACACACACACACACAGAAATCAGCTGATCAGTCAACTGTCACTCACTCACACACAGAGACATGCAGACAGACATACAAACAACTACAAGTGTCAGCCAGCCAGATTTTCAAAATAAAATGCCTCAGATGGTACATTAGTGCACTTTAGAGGAAATCAGCTGATTTTTCACCACTCAAACTATTCCTACATGGATTCTGTACATCTTTCAACTTTGCACCTATTCAGATTAGTAGTTTCTTCATTCATTCAGGTATTCAATGTTTTTATAATTCAAAAGGCAGCTATTCATTGTGGCGTAAGCCATTCAGCTTCACCCTTTCACCTATGGAGATTAGTAGTTTATTCATTCATTCAGGTATTCAATGATTTTTCAATTCAACATGCAGTTATTCAGTGTGGCGTAAGCCAATTAATAGTTTATTCATTAATTCAGGTATTCAATGCTTTTTCAATTCAAGAGGAAGCTTTTCAGCGTGGCGTTAGCCATTCAGCAGAAAGCATTCACACCGCAATTTCTTCAGAAATTGCATTCTCTAGTTATTATTATTTTTCTTCCGTCATGTTTTTTTGCCGCGCTTCTTCATCCACAGCTTTCAAAATAGAAAATTCATTCAAAGTTCAAAACGTGCGCTTCAATCGGGAATCGATTGCTATGACTTTTCTCATCCGAAACTTCAAAAATGTGCCATTAATATCCATTTTTCTGACAAAAATTCCTCATAGAAATGAATGGGAAAAAATTTCAAAACTCCGATTTTCTCACCCAACTTCAAGCCCTCACAGTTCCTACATACATTCAGCCAGAAACTTCATTCAAACTCTAAAACGTTCAGCCTCTCGACCTCTTTCAGACCATACTTCAACCTCCTTCATTCCATTCACCGTTTCATCACACTCGTCTTTCAAAAAAAAAAACTTTCTCACTCCATTTTCAGATTTAACATTAGTGTGTATGTGGCGGAATGTTCAGAGCTAGAGTGCGTGATGTCATCGCTAGAGTGGAGAGGAGCAGAAAAATCGTCTGAAGATTTCGGGAACAACTCGCTCTCATGCCCACAGCGTGTCACTCAGACTCATAATTCATACAGAAAAACGTAGGACTGCTCGGGCCGGTCGCAACGATGCGACTGCGGACACACAGAGACGCACGCAGCAGCCCCCACGAGCCTCCAAGCGACGGAAACTCACAGGAACTGCTGCATTAAGTGCCATGTTAACTGGCAGCTCAAATCTGAGGAGGGAGGGAGACGCAACCACTTTTGTAACCTGCTCTAGCTCTCTCATTTCACAAGTTAGAGACCTGAGGAAAGAACTGAGTGTTCAGGAGACCCTCTGAAGTCCATAGGTCCACATGTTATGGCTCTGACACTTACTGGGTTTGAGTAAAACCGGCATTTTCAGAGGCATGTCACAGCTGAAATCTCCATGAAAAGAGCTGTGTCTCCCCAGAGTAGCTCCGCAGGCACTATCGCCATGACGACCCCACAGCTGCAGCTGGTTAGTGACCTACAGAGCCACTGAGCGTGCTCAGTTGGTGGGAATCAGGTGATAGCTTTACTGTCACTCTCTCACACAGAGACACAGACAAACAGAGACACAGACATGCTCAGTTGGTGGAAATCAGGTGATAGCTTAACTGTCACTCTCTCACACACAGACAAACAGAGACACATATACACACACACACACACAGACAAACAGAGACACATACACACACACACACACACACAGACAAACAACTACAGGTGTTGACTGACAACAAAGTCACAGGAAGTCTGCCCGAGTCTGATTTCAAAATAAAAGCCCTGTGCTTCTCAAAATAAAGTTCACCAGATACAGAAAAACAACTACACATGTTGACTCGCAACAAAGTCACAGGAACTCTGCCGAGTCTGAATTTCAAAATAAAAGCCCTTTTAAAAAAAATTTAATTTAATCAGATACACATAAACAACTACACGTGTTGACTCACAACAAAGTCACAGGAACTCTGCCGAGTCTGAATTTCAAAATAAAAGCCCTTTGTTTTTCGAAATTAAATTTCATCAGATTTTTCATCTGTACATCTTTCAACTTCCTTTTTCATGTTAAACCTATTCAGAATAGCAGAATATTCAATGCTTTTCAGTTCAAAAGTCAGCTATTCACTTTTCACCCTTTCACATATTCAGATTAGTACTTTATTCTTTCATTCAGGTATTCAATGATTTTCAGTTCAAAAGGGAGCTATTCATTCTAGCGTAAGCCATTCATTTTCACCCTTTCATATATTCAGATTAGTACTTTATTCATTCATTCAGGTATTCAATGTTTTTCAGTTCAAATGGAGCTATTCAGTCTAGCGAAAGCCATTCAACTTTACCCTTTCATATATTCAGATTAGTACTTTATTCATTCATTCAGGTATTCAATGATTTTCAGTTCAAATGGAGCTATTCAGTCTAGCGTAAGCCATTCAACTTTACCCTTTCATATATTCAGATTAGTACTTTATTCATTCATTCAGGTATTCAATGATTTTCAGTTCAAATGGAGCTATTCAGTCTGGCGTAAGCCATTCAACTTTACCCTTTCATATATTCAGATTAGTAATTTATTCATTCATTCAGGTATTCAATGACTTTCAGTTCAAAAGGAAGCTATTCAGTCTGGCGTAAGCCATTCAGCAGCCAGCAGAGAGCATTCACACCGCAATTTCTTCAGAAATTGCACTTTCTAGTTGGTGTGAATGCTCAAGCATTCACACTATATGTTCTTCTACTTTATTATTATTATTTTTCTTCCGTCATGTTTTTTTGCCGCGCTTCTTCATCCACAGCTTTCAAAATAGAAAATTCATTCAAAGTTCAAAACGTGCGCTTCAATCGGGAATCGATTGCTATGACTTTTCTCATCCGAAACTTCAAAAATGTGCCATTAATATCCATTTTTCTGACAAAAATTCCTCATAGAAATGAATGGGAAAAAATTTCAAAACTCCGATTTTCTCACCCAACTTCAAGCCCTCACAGTTCCTACATACATTCAGCCAGAAACTTCATTCAAACTCTAAAACGTTCAGCCTCTCGACCTCTTTCAGACCATACTTCAACCTCCTTCATTCCATTCACCGTTTCATCACACTCGTCTTTCAAAAAAAAAAACTTTCTCACTCCATTTTCAGATTTAACATTAGTGTGTATGTGGCGGAATGTTCAGAGCTAGAGTGCGTGATGTCATCGCTAGAGTGGAGAGGAGCAGAAAAATCGTCTGAAGATTTCGGGAACAACTCGCTCTCATGCCCACAGCGTGTCACTCAGACTCATAATTCATACAGAAAAACGTAGGACTGCTCGGGCCGGTCGCAACGATGCGACTTCGGACACACAGAGACGCACGCAGCAGCCCCCACGAGCCTCCAAGCGACGGAAACTCACAGGAACTGCTGCATTAAGTGCCATGTTAACTGGCAGCTCAAATCTGAGGAGGGAGGCAGACGCAACCACTTTTGTAACCTGCTCTAGCTCTCTCATTTCACAAGTTAGAGACCTGAGGAAAGAACTGAGTGTTCAGGAGACCCTCTGAAGTCCATAGGTCCACATGTTATGGCTCTGACACTTACTGGGTTTGAGTAAAACCGGCATTTTCAGAGGCATGTCACAGCTGAAATCTCCATGAAAAGAGCTGTGTCTCCCCAGAGTAGCTCCGCAGGCACTATCGCCATGACGACCCCACAGCTGCAGCTGGTTAGTGACCTACAGAGCCACTGAGCGTGCTCAGTTGGTGGGAATCAGGTGATAGCTTTACTGTCACTCTCTCACACAGAGACACAGACAAACAGAGACACAGACATGCTCAGTTGGTGGAAATCAGGTGATAGCTTAACTGTCACTCTCTCACACACAGACAAACAGAGACACATATACACACACACAAACACAGACAAACAGAGACACATACACACACACACACACACAGACAAACAGAGACACATACACACACACACACAGACAAACAACTACAGGTGTTGACTGACAACAAAGTCACAGGAAGTCTGCCCGAGTCTGATTTCAAAATAAAAGCCCTGTGCTTCTCAAAATAAAGTTCACCAGATACAGAAAAACAACTACACGTGTTGACTCGCAACAAAGTCACAGGAACTCTGCCGAGTCTGAATTTCAAAATAAAAGCCCTTTTAAAAAAAATAATAAATTTAATCAGATACAGATAAACAACTACACGTGTTGACTCACAACAAAGTCACAGGAACTCTGCCGAGTCTGAATTTCAAAATAAAAGCCCTTTGTTTTTCGAAATTAAATTTCATCAGATTTTTCATCTGTACATCTTTCAACTTACTTTTTCATGTTAAACCTATTCAGAATAGCAGAATATTCAATGCTTTTCAGTTCAAAAGTCAGCTATTCACTTTTCACCCTTTCACATATTCAGATTAGTACTTTATTCTTTCATTCAGGTATTCAATGATTTTCAGTTCAAAAGGGAGCTATTCATTCTAGCGTAAGCCATTCATTTTCACCCTTTCATATATTCAGATTAGTACTTTATTCATTCATTCAGGTATTCAATGATTTTCAGTTCAAATGGAGCTATTCATTCTAGCGTAAGCCATTCATTTTCACCCTTTCATATATTCAGATTAGTACTTTATTCATTCATTCAGGTATTCAATGATTTTCAGTTCAAATGGAGCTATTCAGTCTGGCATAAGCCATTCAACTTTACCCTTTCATATATTCAGATTAGTACTTTATTCATTCATTCAGGTATTCAATGATTTTCAGTTCAAATGGAGCTATTCAGTCTAGCGTAAGCCATTCAACTTTACCCTTTCATATATTCAGATTAGTACTTTATTCATTCATTCAGGTATTCAATGTTTTTCAGTTCAAATGGAGCTATTCAGTCTAGCGTAAGCCATTCAACTTTACCCTTTCATATATTCAGATTAGTACTTTATTCATTCATTCAGGTATTCAATGATTTTCAGTTCAAATGGAGCTATTCAGTCTAGCGTAAGCCATTCAGCAGCCAGCAGAGAGCAGCAGAGAGCATTCACACCGCAATTTCTTCAGAAATTGCACTTTCTAGTTATTATTATTGGTGTGAATGCTCAAGCATTCACAACATATGTTCTTGTACTTTATTATTATTGGTGTGAATGCTCAAGCATTCACAACATATGTTCTTGTACTTTATTATTATTATTATTATTATTATTATTATTTTTCTTCCGTCATGTTATTTTGCCGCGCTTCTTCATCCAGAGCTTTCAAAATAGAAAATTCATTCAAAGTTCAAAACGTGCGCTTCAATCGGGAATCGATTGCTATGACTTTTCTCATCCGAAACTTCAAAAATGTGCCATTAATATCCATTTTTCTGACAAAAATTCCTCATAGAAATGAATGGGAAAAAATTTCAAAACTCCGATTTTCTCACCAAACTTCAAGCCCTCACAGTTCCTACATACATTCAGCCAGAAACTTCATTCAAACTCTAAAACGTTCAGCCTCTCGACCTCTTTCAGACCATACTTCAACCTCCTTCATTCCATTCACCGTTTCATCACACTCGTCTTTCAAAAAAAAAAACTTTCTCACTCCATTTTCAGATTTAACATTAGTGTGTATGTGGCGGAATGTTCAGAGCTAGAGTGCGTGATGTCATCGCTAGAGTGGAGAGGAGCAGAAAAATCGTCTGAAGATTTCGGGAACAACTCGCTCTCATGCCCACAGCGTGTCACTCAGACTCATAATTCATACAGAAAAACGTAGGACTGCTCGGGCCGGTCGCAACGATGCGACTTCGGACACACAGAGACGCACGCAGCAGCCCCCACGAGCCTCCAAGCGACGGAAACTCACAGGAACTGCTGCATTAAGTGCCATGTTAACTGGCAGCTCAAATCTGAGGAGGGAGGGAGACGCAACCACTTTTGTAACCTGCTCTAGCTCTCTCATTTCACAAGTTAGAGACCTGAGGAAAGAACTGAGTGTTCAGGAGACCCTCTGAAGTCCATAGGTCCACATGTTATGGCTCTGACACTTACTGGGTTTGAGTAAAACCGGCATTTTCAGAGGCATGTCACAGCTGAAATCTCCATGAAAAGAGCTGTGTCTCCCCAGAGTAGCTCCGCAGGCACTATCGCCATGACGACCCCACAGCTGCAGCTGGTTAGTGACCTACAGAGCCACTGAGCGTGCTCAGTTGGTGGGAATCAGGTGATAGCTTTACTGTCACTCTCTCACACAGAGACACAGACAAACAGAGACACAGACATGCTCAGTTGGTGGAAATCAGGTGATAGCTTAACTGTCACTCTCTCACACACAGACAAACAGAGACACATATACACACACACACACACAGACAAACAGAGACACATACACACACACACACACACACAGACAAACAACTACAGGTGTTGACTGACAACAAAGTCACAGGAAGTCTGCCCGAGTCTGATTTCAAAATAAAAGCCCTGTGCTTCTCAAAATAAAGTTCACCAGATACAGAAAAACAACTACACATGTTGACTCGCAACAAAGTCACAGGAACTCTGCCGAGTCTGAATTTCAAAATAAAAGCCCTTTTAAAAAAAATTTAATTTAATCAGATACACATAAACAACTACACGTGTTGACTCACAACAAAGTCACAGGAACTCTGCCGAGTCTGAATTTCAAAATCAAAGCCCTTTGTTTTTCGAAATTAAATTTCATCAGATTTTTCATCTGTACATCTTTCAACTTCCTTTTTCATGTTAAACCTATTCAGAATAGCAGAATATTCAATGCTTTTCAGTTCAAAAGTCAGCTATTCACTTTTCACCCTTTCACATATTCAGATTAGTACTTTATTCTTTCATTCAGGTATTCAATGATTTTCAGTTCAAAAGGGAGCTATTCATTCTAGCGTAAGCCATTCATTTTCACCCTTTCATATATTCAGAGTAGTACTTTATTCATTCATTCAGGTATTCAATGTTTTTCAGTTCAAATGGAGCTATTCAGTCTAGCGAAAGCCATTCAACTTTACCCTTTCATATATTCAGATTAGTACTTTATTCATTCATTCAGGTATTCAATGATTTTCAGTTCAAATGGAGCTATTCAGTCTAGCGTAAGCCATTCAACTTTACCCTTTCATATATTCAGATTAGTACTTTATTCATTCATTCAGGTATTCAATGATTTTCAGTTCAAATGGAGCTATTCAGTCTGGCGTAAGCCATTCAACTTTACCCTTTCATATATTCAGATTAGTAATTTATTCATTCATTCAGGTATTCAATGACTTTCAGTTCAAAAGGAAGCTATTCAGTCTGGCGTAAGCCATTCAGCAGCCAGCAGAGAGCATTCACACCGCAATTTCTTCAGAAATTGCACTTTCTAGTTATTATTATTTTTCTTCCGTCATGTTATTTTGCCGCGCTTCTTCATCCACAGCTTTCAAAATATGAAATTCATTCAAAATTCAAAACGTGCGCTTCAATCGGGAATCGCGGGGAATGACTTTTCATATCCGAAACTTCAAAAATGTGCCATTAATATCCATTTTTCTGACAAAAATTCCTCATAGAAATGAATGGGAAAAAATTTCAAAACTCAAATTTTCTCACCCAACTTCAAGCCCTCACAGTTCCTACATACAGTCAGCCAGAAACTTCATTCAAACTCTAAAACGTTCAGCCGCTCGACCTCTTTCAGACCATACTTCAATCTCCTTCATTCCATTCACCGTTTCATCACACTCGTCTTTCAAAAAAAAAAACTTTCTCACTCCATTTTCAAATTTAACATTAGTGTGTATGTGGCGGAATGTTCGGAGCTAGAGTGCGTGATGTCATCGCTAGAGTGGAGAGGAGCAGAAAAATCGTCTGAAGATTTCGGGAACAACTCGCTCTCATGCCCACAGCGTGTCACTCAGACTCATAATTCATACAGAAAAACGTAGGACTGCTCGGGCCGGTCGCAACGATGCGACTTCGGACACACAGAGACGCACGCAGCAGCCCCCACGAGCCTCCAAGCGACGGAAACTCACAGGAACTGCTGCATTAAGTGCCATGTTAACTGGCAGCTCAAATCTGAGGAGGGAGGGAGACGCAACCACTTTTGTAACCTGCTCTAGCTCTCTCATTTCACAAGTTAGAGACCTGAGGAAAGAACTGAGTGTTCAGGAGACCCTCTGAAGTCCATAGGTCCACATGTTATGGCTCTGACACTTACTGGGTTTGAGTAAAACCGGCATTTTCAGAGGCATGTCACAGCTGAAATCTCCATGAAAAGAGCTGTGTCTCCCCAGAGTAGCTCCGCAGGCACTATCGCCATGACGACCCCACAGCTGCAGCTGGTTAGTGACCTACAGAGCCACTGAGCGTGCTCAGTTGGTGGGAATCAGGTGATAGCTTTACTGTCACTCTCTCACACAGAGACACAGACAAACAGAGACACAGACATGCTCAGTTGGTGGAAATCAGGTGATAGCTTAACTGTCACTCTCTCACACACAGACAAACAGAGACACATACACACACACACACAGACAAACAACTACACGTGTTGACTGACAACAAAGTCACAGGAAGTCTGCCCGAGTCTGATTTCAAAATAAAAGCCCTGTGCTTCTCAAAATAAATTTCATCAGATACAGAAAAACAACTACACGTGTTGACTCACAACAAAGTCACAGGAACTCTGCCGAGTCTGAATTTCAAAATAAAAGCCCTTTGTTTTTCGAAATTAAATTTCATCAGATTTTTCATCTGTACATCTTTCAACTTCCTTTTTCATGTTAAACCTATTCAGAATAGCAGAATATTCAATGCTTTTCAGTTCAAAAGTCAGCTATTCACTTTTCACCCTTTCACATATTCAGATTAGTACTTTATTCTTTCATTCAGGTATTCAATGATTTTCAGTTCAAAAGGGAGCTATTCATTCTAGCGTAAGCCATTCATTTTCACCCTTTCATATATTCAGATTAGTACTTTATTCATTCATTCAGGTATTCAATGATTTTCAGTTCAAATGGAGCTATTCAGTCTAGCGTAAGCCATTCAACTTTACCCTTTCATATATTCAGATTAGTACTTTATTCATTCATTCAGGTATTCAATGATTTTCAGTTCAAATGGAGCTATTCAGTCTGGCGTAAGCCATTCAACTTTACCCTTTCATATATTCAGATTAGTACTTTATTCATTCATTCAGGTATTCAATGATTTTCAGTTCAAATGGAGCTATTCAGTCTAGCGTAAGCCATTCAACTTTACCCTTTCATATATTCAGATTAGTACTTTATTCATTCATTCAGGTATTCAATGTTTTTCAGTTCAAATGGAGCTATTCAGTCTAGCGTAAGCCATTCAACTTTACCCTTTCATATATTCAGATTAGTACTTTATTCATTCATTCAGGTATTCAATGATTTTCAGTTCAAATGGAGCTATTCAGTCTAGCGTAAGCCATTCAGCAGCCAGCAGAGAGCAGCAGAGAGCATTCACACCGCAATTTCTTCAGAAATTGCACTTTCTAGTTGGTGTGAATGCTCAAGCATTCACACTATATGTTCTTCTACTTTATTGGTGTGAATGCTCAAGCATTCACACTATATGTTCTTGTACTTTATTATTATTATTTTTCTTCAGACGCGTTTTTCGGCTCGCTTCTTCATCCAGAGCTTTCAAAATAGAAAATTCATTCAAAGTTCAAAACGTGCGCTTCAATCGGGAATCGATTGCTATGACTTTTCTCATCCGAAACTTCAAAAATGTGCCATTAATATCCATTTTTCTGACAAAAATTCCTCATAGAAATGAATGGGAAAAAATTTCAAAACTCCGATTTTCTCACCAAACTTCAAGCCCTCACAGTTCCTACATACATTCAGCCAGAAACTTCATTCAAACTCTAAAACGTTCAGCCTCTCGACCTCTTTCAGACCATACTTCAACCTCCTTCATTCCATTCACCGTTTCATCACACTCGTCTTTCAAAAAAAAAAACTTTCTCACTCCATTTTCAGATTTAACATTAGTGTGTATGTGGCGGAATGTTCAGAGCTAGAGTGCGTGATGTCATCGCTAGAGTGGAGAGGAGCAGAAAAATCGTCTGAAGATTTCGGGAACAACTCGCTCTCATGCCCACAGCGTGTCACTCAGACTCATAATTCATACAGAAAAACGTAGGACTGCTCGGGCCGGTCGCAACGATGCGACTTCGGACACACAGAGACGCACGCAGCAGCCCCCACGAGCCTCCAAGCGACGGAAACTCACAGGAACTGCTGCATTAAGTGCCATGTTAACTGGCAGCTCAAATCTGAGGAGGGAGGGAGACGCAACCACTTTTGTAACCTGCTCTAGCTCTCTCATTTCACAAGTTAGAGACCTGAGGAAAGAACTGAGTGTTCAGGAGACCCTCTGAAGTCCATAGGTCCACATGTTATGGCTCTGACACTTACTGGGTTTGAGTAAAACCGGCATTTTCAGAGGCATGTCACAGCTGAAATCTCCATGAAAAGAGCTGTGTCTCCCCAGAGTAGCTCCGCAGGCACTATCGCCATGACGACCCCACAGCTGCAGCTGGTTAGTGACCTACAGAGCCACTGAGCGTGCTCAGTTGGTGGGAATCAGGTGATAGCTTTACTGTCACTCTCTCACACAGAGACACAGACAAACAGAGACACAGACATGCTCAGTTGGTGGAAATCAGGTGATAGCTTAACTGTCACTCTCTCACACACAGACAAACAGAGACACATATACACACACACACACACAGACAAACAGAGACACATACACACACACACACACACACAGACAAACAACTACAGGTGTTGACTGACAACAAAGTCACAGGAAGTCTGCCCGAGTCTGATTTCAAAATAAAAGCCCTGTGCTTCTCAAAATAAAGTTCACCAGATACAGAAAAACAACTACACATGTTGACTCGCAACAAAGTCACAGGAACTCTGCCGAGTCTGAATTTCAAAATAAAAGCCCTTTTAAAAAAAATTTAATTTAATCAGATACACATAAACAACTACACGTGTTGACTCACAACAAAGTCACAGGAACTCTGCCGAGTCTGAATTTCAAAATCAAAGCCCTTTGTTTTTCGAAATTAAATTTCATCAGATTTTTCATCTGTACATCTTTCAACTTCCTTTTTCATGTTAAACCTATTCAGAATAGCAGAATATTCAATGCTTTTCAGTTCAAAAGTCAGCTATTCACTTTTCACCCTTTCACATATTCAGATTAGTACTTTATTCTTTCATTCAGGTATTCAATGATTTTCAGTTCAAAAGGGAACTATTCATTCTAGCGTAAGCCATTCATTTTCACCCTTTCATATATTCAGAGTAGTACTTTATTCATTCATTCAGGTATTCAATGTTTTTCAGTTCAAATGGAGCTATTCAGTCTAGCGAAAGCCATTCAACTTTACCCTTTCATATATTCAGATTAGTACTTTATTCATTCATTCAGGTATTCAATGATTTTCAGTTCAAATGGAGCTATTCAGTCTAGCGTAAGCCATTCAACTTTACCCTTTCATATATTCAGATTAGTACTTTATTCATTCATTCAGGTATTCAATGATTTTCAGTTCAAATGGAGCTATTCAGTCTGGCGTAAGCCATTCAACTTTACCCTTTCATATATTCAGATTAGTAATTTATTCATTCATTCAGGTATTCAATGACTTTCAGTTCAAAAGGAAGCTATTCAGTCTGGCGTAAGCCATTCAGCAGCCAGCAGAGAGCATTCACACCGCAATTTCTTCAGAAATTGCACTTTCTAGTTATTATTATTTTTCTTCCGTCATGTTATTTTGCCGCGCTTCTTCATCCACAGCTTTCAAAATATGAAATTCATTCAAAATTCAAAACGTGCGCTTCAATCGGGAATCGCGGGGAATGACTTTTCATATCCGAAACTTCAAAAATGTGCCATTAATATCCATTTTTCTGACAAAAATTCCTCATAGAAATGAATGGGAAAAAATTTCAAAACTCAAATTTTCTCACCCAACTTCAAGCCCTCACAGTTCCTACATACAGTCAGCCAGAAACTTCATTCAAACTCTAAAACGTTCAGCCGCTCGACCTCTTTCAGACCATACTTCAATCTCCTTCATTCCATTCACCGTTTCATCACACTCGTCTTTCAAAAAAAAAAACTTTCTCACTCCATTTTCAAATTTAACATTAGTGTGTATGTGGCGGAATGTTCGGAGCTAGAGTGCGTGATGTCATCGCTAGAGTGGAGAGGAGCAGAAAAATCGTCTGAAGATTTCGGGAACAACTCGCTCTCATGCCCACAGCGTGTCACTCAGACTCATAATTCATACAGAAAAACGTAGGACTGCTCGGGCCGGTCGCAACGATGCGACTTCGGACACACAGAGACGCACGCAGCAGCCCCCACGAGCCTCCAAGCGACGGAAACTCACAGGAACTGCTGCATTAAGTGCCATGTTAACTGGCAGCTCAAATCTGAGGAGGGAGGGAGACGCAACCACTTTTGTAACCTGCTCTAGCTCTCTCATTTCACAAGTTAGAGACCTGAGGAAAGAACTGAGTGTTCAGGAGACCCTCTGAAGTCCATAGGTCCACATGTTATGGCTCTGACACTTACTGGGTTTGAGTAAAACCGGCATTTTCAGAGGCATGTCACAGCTGAAATCTCCATGAAAAGAGCTGTGTCTCCCCAGAGTAGCTCCGCAGGCACTATCGCCATGACGACCCCACAGCTGCAGCTGGTTAGTGACCTACAGAGCCACTGAGCGTGCTCAGTTGGTGGGAATCAGGTGATAGCTTTACTGTCACTCTCTCACACAGAGACACAGACAAACAGAGACACAGACATGCTCAGTTGGTGGAAATCAGGTGATAGCTTAACTGTCACTCTCTCACACACAGACAAACAGAGACACATACACACACACACACAGACAAACAACTACACGTGTTGACTGACAACAAAGTCACAGGAAGTCTGCCCGAGTCTGATTTCAAAATAAAAGCCCTGTGCTTCTCAAAATAAATTTCATCAGATACAGAAAAACAACTACACGTGTTGACTCACAACAAAGTCACAGGAACTCTGCCGAGTCTGAATTTCAAAATAAAAGCCCTTTGTTTTTCGAAATTAAATTTCATCAGATTTTTCATCTGTACATCTTTCAACTTCCTTTTTCATGTTAAACCTATTCAGAATAGCAGAATATTCAATGCTTTTCAGTTCAAAAGTCAGCTATTCACTTTTCACCCTTTCACATATTCAGATTAGTACTTTATTCTTTCATTCAGGTATTCAATGATTTTCAGTTCAAAAGGGAGCTATTCATTCTAGCGTAAGCCATTCATTTTCACCCTTTCATATATTCAGATTAGTACTTTATTCATTCATTCAGGTATTCAATGATTTTCAGTTCAAATGGAGCTATTCAGTCTAGCGTAAGCCATTCAACTTTACCCTTTCATATATTCAGATTAGTACTTTATTCATTCATTCAGGTATTCAATGATTTTCAGTTCAAATGGAGCTATTCAGTCTGGCGTAAGCCATTCAACTTTACCCTTTCATATATTCAGATTAGTACTTTATTCATTCATTCAGGTATTCAATGATTTTCAGTTCAAATGGAGCTATTCAGTCTAGCGTAAGCCATTCAACTTTACCCTTTCATATATTCAGATTAGTACTTTATTCATTCATTCAGGTATTCAATGTTTTTCAGTTCAAATGGAGCTATTCAGTCTAGCGTAAGCCATTCAACTTTACCCTTTCATATATTCAGATTAGTACTTTATTCATTCATTCAGGTATTCAATGATTTTCAGTTCAAATGGAGCTATTCAGTCTAGCGTAAGCCATTCAGCAGCCAGCAGAGAGCAGCAGAGAGCATTCACACCGCAATTTCTTCAGAAATTGCACTTTCTAGTTGGTGTGAATGCTCAAGCATTCACACTATATGTTCTTCTACTTTATTGGTGTGAATGCTCAAGCATTCACACTATATGTTCTTGTACTTTATTATTATTATTTTTCTTCAGACGCGTTTTTCGGCTCGCTTCTTCATCCAGAGCTTTCAAAATAGAAAATTCATTCAAAGTTCAAAACGTGCGCTTCAATCGGGAATCGATTGCTATGACTTTTCTCATCCGAAACTTCAAAAATGTGCCATTAATATCCATTTTTCTGACAAAAATTCCTCATAGAAATGAATGGGAAAAAATTTCAAAACTCCGATTTTCTCACCAAACTTCAAGCCCTCACAGTTCCTACATACATTCAGCCAGAAACTTCATTCAAACTCTAAAACGTTCAGCCTCTCGACCTCTTTCAGACCATACTTCAACCTCCTTCATTCCATTCACCGTTTCATCACACTCGTCTTTCAAAAAAAAAAACTTTCTCACTCCATTTTCAGATTTAACATTAGTGTGTATGTGGCGGAATGTTCAGAGCTAGAGTGCGTGATGTCATCGCTAGAGTGGAGAGGAGCAGAAAAATCGTCTGAAGATTTCGGGAACAACTCGCTCTCATGCCCACAGCGTGTCACTCAGACTCATAATTCATACAGAAAAACGTAGGACTGCTCGGGCCGGTCGCAACGATGCGACTTCGGACACACAGAGACGCACGCAGCAGCCCCCACGAGCCTCCAAGCGACGGAAACTCACAGGAACTGCTGCATTAAGTGCCATGTTAACTGGCAGCTCAAATCTGAGGAGGGAGGGAGACGCAACCACTTTTGTAACCTGCTCTAGCTCTCTCATTTCACAAGTTAGAGACCTGAGGAAAGAACTGAGTGTTCAGGAGACCCTCTGAAGTCCATAGGTCCACATGTTATGGCTCTGACACTTACTGGGTTTGAGTAAAACCGGCATTTTCAGAGGCATGTCACAGCTGAAATCTCCATGAAAAGAGCTGTGTCTCCCCAGAGTAGCTCCGCAGGCACTATCGCCATGACGACCCCACAGCTGCAGCTGGTTAGTGACCTACAGAGCCACTGAGCGTGCTCAGTTGGTGGGAATCAGGTGATAGCTTTACTGTCACTCTCTCACACAGAGACACAGACAAACAGAGACACAGACATGCTCAGTTGGTGGAAATCAGGTGATAGCTTAACTGTCACTCTCTCACACACAGACAAACAGAGACACATATACACACACACACACACAGACAAACAGAGACACATACACACACACACACACACAGACAAACAGAGACACATACACACACACACACACACACAGACAAACAACTACAGGTGTTGACTGACAACAAAGTCACAGGAAGTCTGCCCGAGTCTGATTTCAAAATAAAAGCCCTGTGCTTCTCAAAATAAAGTTCACCAGATACAGAAAAACAACTACACATGTTGACTCGCAACAAAGTCACAGGAACTCTGCCGAGTCTGAATTTCAAAATAAAAGCCCTTTAAAAAAAATAATAAATTTAATCAGATACAGATAAACAACTACACGTGTTGACTCACAACAAAGTCACAGGAACTCTGCCGAGTCTGAATTTCAAAATAAAAGCCCTTTGTTTTTCGAAATTAAATTTCATCAGATTTTTCATCTGTACATCTTTCAACTTCCTTTTTCATGTTAAACCTATTCAGAATAGCAGAATATTCAATTATTTTCAGTTCAAAAGTCAGCTATTCACTTTTCACCCTTTCACATATTCAGATTAGTACTTTATTCTTTCATTCAGGTATTCAATGATTTTCAGTTCAAAAGGGAGCTATTCATTCTAGCGTAAGCCATTCATTTTCACCCTTTCATATATTCAGATTAGTACTTTATTCATTCATTCAGGTATTCAATGATTTTCAGTTCAAATGGAGCTATTCAGTCTAGCGTAAGCCATTCAACTTTACCCTTTCATATATTCAGATTAGTACTTTATTCATTCATTCAGGTATTCAATGATTTTCAGTTCAAATGGAGCTATTCAGTCTGGCGTAAGCCATTCAACTTTACCCTTTCATATATTCAGATTAGTACTTTATTCATTCATTCAGGTATTCAATGATTTTCAGTTCAAATGGAGCTATTCAGTCTAGCGTAAGCCATTCAACTTTACCCTTTCATATATTCAGATTAGTACTTTATTCATTCATTCAGGTATTCAATGTTTTTCAGTTCAAATGGAGCTATTCAGTCTAGCGTAAGCCATTCAACTTTACCCTTTCATATATTCAGATTAGTACTTTATTCATTCATTCAGGTATTCAATGATTTTCAGTTCAAATGGAGCTATTCAGTCTAGCGTAAGCCATTCAGCAGCCAGCAGAGAGCAGCAGAGAGCATTCACACCGCAATTTCTTCAGAAATTGCACTTTCTAGTTATTATTATTTTTCTTCCGTCATGTTTTTTTGCCGCGCTTCTTCATCCACAGCTTTCAAAATAGAAAATTCATTCAAAGTTCAAAACGTGCGCTTCAATCGGGAATCGATTGCTATGACTTTTCTCATCCGAAACTTCAAAAATGTGCCATTAATATCCATTTTTCTGACAAAAATTCCTCATAGAAATGAATGGGAAAAAATTTCAAAACTCCGATTTTCTCACCAAACTTCAAGCCCTCACAGTTCCTACATACATTCAGCCAGAAACTTCATTCAAACTCTAAAACGTTCAGCCTCTCGACCTCTTTCAGACCATACTTCAACCTCCTTCTTTCCATTCACCGTTTCATCACACTCGTCTTTCAAAAAAAAAAACTTTCTCACTCCATTTTCAGATTTAACATTAGTGTGTATGTGGCGGAATGTTCAGAGCTAGAGTGCGTGATGTCATCGCTAGAGTGGAGAGGAGCAGAAAAATCGTCTGAAGATTTCGGGAACAACTCGCTCTCATGCCCACAGCGTGTCACTCAGACTCATAATTCATACAGAAAAACGTAGGACTGCTCGGGCCGGTCGCAATGATGCGACTTCGGACACACAGAGACGCACGCAGCAGCCCCCACGAGCCTCCAAGCGACGGAAACTCACAGGAACTGCTGCATTAAGTGCCATGTTAACTGGCAGCTCAAATCTGAGGAGGGAGGGAGACGCAACCACTTTTGTAACCTGCTCTAGCTCTCTCATTTCACAAGTTAGAGACCTGAGGAAAGAACTGAGTGTTCAGGAGACCCTCTGAAGTCCATAGGTCCACATGTTATGGCTCTGACACTTACTGGGTTTGAGTAAAACCGGCATTTTCAGAGGCATGTCACAGCTGAAATCTCCATGAAAAGAGCTGTGTCTCCCCAGAGTAGCTCCGCAGGCACTATCGCCATGACGACCCCACAGCTGCAGCTGGTTAGTGACCTACAGAGCCACTGAGCGTGCTCAGTTGGTGGGAATCAGGTGATAGCTTTACTGTCACTCTCTCACACAGAGACACAGACAAACAGAGACACAGACATGCTCAGTTGGTGGAAATCAGGTGATAGCTTAACTGTCACTCTCTCACACACAGACAAACAGAGACACATATACACACACACACACACAGACAAACAGAGACACATACACACACACACACACACACACACAGACAAACAGAGACACATACACACACACACACACAGACAAACAACTACAGGTGTTGACTGACAACAAAGTCACAGGAAGTCTGCCCGAGTCTGATTTCAAAATAAAAGCCCTGTGCTTCTCAAAATAAAGTTCACCAGATACAGAAAAACAACTACACATGTTGACTCGCAACAAAGTCACAGGAACTCTGCCGAGTCTGAATTTCAAAATAAAAGCCCTTAAAAAAAAATTAAATTTAATCAGATACAGATAAACAACTACACATGTTGACTCACAACAAAGTCACAGGAACTCTGCCGAGTCTGAATTTCAAAATAAAAGCCCTTTGTTTTTCGAAATTAAATTTCATCAGATTTTTCATCTGTACATCTTTCAACTTCCTTTTTCATGTTAAACCTATTCAGAAATGCAGAATATTCAATGCTTTTCAGTTCAAAAGTCAGCTATTCACTTTTCACCCTTTCACATATTCAGATTAGTACTTTATTCTTTCATTCAGGTATTCAATGATTTTCAGTTCAAAAGGGAGCTATTCATTCTAGCGTAAGCCATTCATTTTCACCCTTTCATATATTCAGATTAGTACTTTATTCATTCATTCAGGTATTCAATGATTTTCAGTTCAAATGGAGCTATTCAGTCTAGCGTAAGCCATTCAACTTTACCCTTTCATATATTCAGATTAGTACTTTATTCATTCATTCAGGTCTTCAATTCTTTTCATTTCAAAAGGGAGCTATTCAGTCTGGCGTAAGCCATTCAACTTTACCCTTTCATATATTCAGATTAGTAATTTATTCATTCATTCAGGTATTCAATGACTTTCAGTTCAAAAGGAAGCTATTCAGTCTGGCGTAAGCCATTCAGCAGCCAGCAGAGAGCGGCAGAGAGCATTCACACCGCAATTTCTTCAGAAATTGCACTTTCTAGTTGGTGTGTATGCTGAAAGCATACACAACATATGTTGTTGTACTTTATTATTATTATTATTATTATTCTTCAGCCCATGTTTTTCGGCGCGTTACTAGCCCCACGCCATTCAAGATAGGGCAACCGTTCAAACAGGAAAACGTGCGCCTCAATCGGGAATGGTTCGGAATGACTTTTCCAAGTAATCGGAAAGCACGTTTTGGCGCAGCGCGCCAAAACGTGCGCCAAACCTCCCATAGAAAATGAATGGGAAAAATGTTCAAAAGTCACATTTCGTCATCAAACTTCAAGCCCTCACAGCTCCCTCATACGTTCAGCCAGAAACTCCATTTAACCTGTAAAACGTTCATCATCTCGACCTCTGTCAGTACACCATTCAACCCCGGTGGTGGCATTCACCGTTTCACCACGGTCGCCGTTCAAAAAAAAAAAGTTTTTCGCTCCGTTTTCAGATTTAACATTAGTGTGTGTGTGGTGGAATGTTCGGGGCTAGAGTGGGTGATGTCATCGCTAGAGTGGAGAGGGAGAGAAAAATCGTCTGAAAATTTCGGGAACAACTCGCTCCCACGCCCACAGCGTGTCACTCAGAGTCATGATTTATACATCAAAACGTAGGCCTGCTCGGCCCGGTCGCGATGGTGTGACTTTGGACCCACAGAAACGCACGCAGCTCCCGCTACGAGCCTCCAAGCGACGGGGAGTGAGACCAACTGCCGCATCAAGTGCCATGTTAAATGGCTGCACAAAGCTGAGGAGGGAGGCAGACGCAACCACTTTTCTAACCTGCGTCAGAGCTCTCATCTCACAAGTTAGAGACCTCAAATTACACGTACGTGTTCAGGAGACCCTCCTCTGTCCACTGGTCCACACGCCAAAGCTCTGACACTTACGGTTCCCATGTAAAAGCTGCATTTTCAGAGGCCTTTTAGAGGCCTGTCACAGCTGAAATCTCCATGAAAACAGCTGTGTGTGGACCAGCTGGCTAGTCACCATGGTAACCGGACCGCTGGAGGAAATCAGCTGATTTGTGACCTTTGACCCACAGAGACAACGAATTTCAAAATAAAATGCCACAGATGGTAAATTGGTGCAGTCTGGAGGATATCAGCCGATTGGTGAACTGTCACTCACTCACTCACACTCACTCTCTCACTCACACACACACACACACGCACTCACTCACTCACTCACTCACTTACTCACTTACTCACTCACTCGCACATCCTTCAACTTCAATTTGTGCTGGTCGAAGACCAGTACAAATTGATGTTGAAGACACAGACACAGACAGACAGACAGACAGACAGACACACACACTCACACTCACACTCACACTCATAATGATGAGAATTTGAATTTAATATTGATAAGTAAGTTGGTTTAAAAGGTCCAGACTTTGAGTGGTGACATTTCCTAGTTGACTTGAACGCACCATGAAATGAGGTAAGAACACAGGGAGTGCTGCAAACTAATGAGGTGGTGTAAACATGAACATGCAGGGCAGCGGGGCAGGACAGCAGGGCAGTTTGGCGTGAGCAGGGCAGCGGGGCAGGACAGCAGGGCAGTTTGGCGTGAGCAGGGCAGCGGGGCAGGACAGCAGGGCAGTTTGGCGTGAGCGGGGCAGCGGTGCAGGACAGCAGGGCAGCTTGGCGTGAGCAGGGCAGCTTGGCGTGAGCAGGGCAGCGGTGCAGGACAGCAGGGCAGTTTGGCGTGAGCAGGGCAGCTTGGCGTGAGCAGGGCAGCTTGGCGTGAGCAGGGCAGCGGTGCAGGACAGCAGGGCAGCTTGGCGTGAGCAGGGCAGCTTGGCGTGAGCAGGGCAGCTTGGCGTGAGCAGGGCAACAGACAGCATACACACCGCAATTTCTCCAGAAATTGCAGTTTCTAGTTATTATTATTATTGGTGTGTATGCTGAAAGCATACACAACATATGTTGTTGTACTTTATTATTATTATTATTATTATTCTTCAGCCCATGTTTTTCGGCGCGTTACTAGCCCCACGCCATTCAAGATAGGGCAACCGTTCAAACAGGAAAACGTGCGCCTCAATCGGGAATGGTTCGGAATGACTTTTCCAAGTAATCGGAAAGCACGTTTTGGCGCAGCGCGCCAAAACGTGCGCCAAACCTCCCATAGAAAATGAATGGGAAAAATGTTCAAAAGTCACATTTCGTCATCAAACTTCAAGCCCTCACAGCTCCCTCATACGTTCAGCCAGAAACTCCATTTAACCTGTAAAACGTTCATCATCTCGACCTCTGTCAGTACACCATTCAACCCCGGTGGTGGCATTCACCGTTTCACCACGGTCGCCGTTCAAAAAAAAAAAGTTTTTCGCTCCGTTTTCAGATTTAACATTAGTGTGTGTGTGGTGGAATGTTCGGGGCTAGAGTGGGTGATGTCATCGCTAGAGTGGAGAGGGAGAGAAAAATCGTCTGAAAATTTCGGGAACAACTCGCTCCCACGCCCACAGCGTGTCACTCAGAGTCATGATTTATACATCAAAACGTAGGCCTGCTCGGCCCGGTCGCGATGGTGTGACTTTGGACCCACAGAAACGCACGCAGCTCCCGCTACGAGCCTCCAAGCGACGGGGAGTGAGACCAACTGCCGCATCAAGTGCCATGTTAAATGGCTGCACAAAGCTGAGGAGGGAGGCAGACGCAACCACTTTTCTAACCTGCGTCAGAGCTCTCATCTCACAAGTTAGAGACCTCAAATTACACGTACGTGTTCAGGAGACCCTCCTCTGTCCACTGGTCCACACGCCAAAGCTCTGACACTTACGGTTCCCATGTAAAAGCTGCATTTTCAGAGGCCTTTTAGAGGCCTGTCACAGCTGAAATCTCCATGAAAACAGCTGTGTGTGGACCAGCTGGCTAGTCACCATGGTAACCGGACCGCTGGAGGAAATCAGCTGATTTGTGACCTTTGACCCACAGAGACAACGAATTTCAAAATAAAATGCCACAGATGGTAAATTGGTGCAGTCTGGAGGATATCAGCCGATTGGTGAACTGTCACTCACTCACTCACACTCACTCTCTCACTCACACACACACACACACGCACTCACTCACTCACTCACTCACTTACTCACTTACTCACTCACTCGCACATCCTTCAACTTCAATTTGTGCTGGTCGAAGACCAGTACAAATTGATGTTGAAGACACAGACACAGACAGACAGACAGACAGACAGACACACACACTCACACTCACACTCATAATGATGAGAATTTGAATTTAATATTGATAAGTAAGTTGGTTTAAAAGGTCCAGACTTTGAGTGGTGACATTTCCTAGTTGACTTGAACGCACCATGAAATGAGGTAAGAACACAGGGAGTGCTGCAAACTAATGAGGTGGTGTAAACATGAACATGCAGGGCAGCGGGGCAGGACAGCAGGGCAGTTTGGCGTGAGCAGGGCAGCGGGGCAGGACAGCAGGGCAGTTTGGCGTGAGCAGGGCAGCGGGGCAGGACAGCAGGGCAGTTTGGCGTGAGCGGGGCAGCGGTGCAGGACAGCAGGGCAGCTTGGCGTGAGCAGGGCAGCGGTGCAGGACAGCAGGGCAGTTTGGCGTGAGCAGGGCAGCTTGGCGTGAGCAGGGCAGCTTGGCGTGAGCAGGGCAGCGGTGCAGGACAGCAGGGCAGCTTGGCGTGAGCAGGGCAGCTTGGCGTGAGCAGGGCAGCTTGGCGTGAGCAGGGCAACAGACAGCATACACACCGCAATTTCTCCAGAAATTGCAGTTTCTAGTTATTATTATTCTTCAGCCCATGTTTTTCGGCGCGTTACTAGCCCCACGCCATTCAAGATAGGGCAACCGTTCAAACAGGAAAACGTGCGCCTCAATCGGGAATGGTTCGGAATGACTTTTCCAAGTAATCGGAAAGCACGTTTTGGCGCAGCGCGCCAAAACGTGCGCCAAACCTCCCATAGAAAATGAATGGGAAAAATGTTCAAAAGTCACATTTCGTCATCAAACTTCAAGCCCTCACAGCTCCCTCATACGTTCAGCCAGAAACTCCATTCAACCTGTAAAACGTTCATCATCTCGACCTCTGTCAGTACACCATTCAACCCCGGTGGTGGCATTCACCGTTTCACCACGGTCGCCGTTCAAAAAAAAAAAGTTTTTCGCTCCGTTTTCAGATTTAACATTAGTGTGTGTGTGGTGGAATGTTCGGGGCTAGAGTGGGTGATGTCATCGCTAGAGTGGAGAGGGAGAGAAAAATCGTCTGAAAATTTCGGGAACAACTTGCTCCCACGCCCACAGCGTGTCACTCAGACTCATGATTTATACATCAAAACGTAGGCCTGCTCGGCCCGGTCGCGATGGTGTGACTTTGGACCCACAGAAACGCACGCAGCTCCCGCTACGAGCCTCCAAGCGACGGGGAGTGAGACCAACTGCCGCATCAAGTGCCATGTTAAATGGCTGCACAAAGCTGAGGAGGGAGGCAGACGCAACCACTTTTCTAACCTGCGTCAGAGCTCTCATCTCACAAGTTAGAGACCTCAAATTACACGTACGTGTTCAGGAGACCCTCCTCTGTCCACTGGTCCACACGCCAAAGCTCTGACACTTACGGTGCCCATGTAAAAGCTGCATTTTCGGAGGCCTTTTAGAGGCCTGTCACAGCTGAAATCTCCATGAAAACAGCTGTGTGTGTGGACCAGCTGGCTAGTCACCATGGTAACCGGACCGCTGGAGGATATCAGCTGATTTGTGACCTTTGACCCACAGAGACACCGAATTTCAAAATAAAATGCCACAGATGGTAAATTGGTGCAGTCTGGAGGATATCACCTGCTTGGTGAACTGTCACTCACTCACTCACACTCACTCTCTCACTCACACACACACACACACGCACTCACTCACTCACTCACTCACTCACTCACTCACTCACTCACTCGCACATCCTTCAACTTCAATTTGTGCTGGTCGAAGACCAGCACAAATTGATGTTGAAGACACAGACAGACAGACAGACAGACAGACAGACACACACACACACACACACACACACACACACACACTCACACTCACACTCATAATGATGAGAATTTGAATTTAATATTGATAAGTAAGTTGGTTTAAAAGGTCCAGACTTTGAGTGGTGACATTTCCTAGTTGACTTGAACGCACCATGAAATGAGGTAAGAACACAGGGAGTGCTGCAAACTAATGAGGTGGGGCAGCGGGGCAGGACAGCAGGGCAGTTTGGCATGAGCAGGGCAGCGGGGCAGGACAGCAGGGCAGTTTGGCGTGAGCGGGGCAGGACAGCAGGGCAGTTTGGCGTGAGCAGGGCAGCGGGGCAGGACAGCAGGGCAGTTTGGCGTGAGCGGGGCAGGACAGCAGGGCAGTTTGGCGTGAGCAGGGCAGTGGGGCAGGACAGCAGGGCAGTTTGGCGTGAGCATGGCAGCGGGGCAGGACAGCAGGGCAGTTTGGCGTGAGCAGGGCAGCTTGGCGTGAGCAGGGCAACAGACAGCATACACACCGCAATTTCTCCAGAAATTGCAGTTTCTAGTTATTATTATTCTTCAGCCCATGTTTTTCGGCGCGTTACTAGCCCCACGCCATTCAAGATAGGGCAACCGTTCAAACAGGAAAACGTGCGCCTCAATCGGGAATGGTTCGGAATGACTTTTCCAAGTAATCGGAAAGCACGTTTTGGCGCAGCGCGCCAAAACGTGCGCCAAACCTCCCATAGAAAATGAATGGGAAAAATGTTCAAAAGTCACATTTCGTCATCAAACTTCAAGCCCTCACAGCTCCCTCATACGTTCAGCCAGAAACTCCATTCAACCTGTAAAACGTTCATCATCTCGACCTCTGTCAGTACACCATTCAACCCCGGTGGTGGCATTCACCGTTTCACCACGGTCGCCGTTCAAAAAAAAAAAGTTTTTCGCTCCGTTTTCAGATTTAACATTAGTGTGTGTGTGGTGGAATGTTCGGGGCTAGAGTGGGTGATGTCATCGCTAGAGTGGAGAGGGAGAGAAAAATCGTCTGAAAATTTCGGGAACAACTCGCTCCCACGCCCACAGCGTGTCACTCAGAGTCATGATTTATACATCAAAACGTAGGCCTGCTCGGCCCGGTCGCGATGGTGTGACTTTGGACCCACAGAAACGCACGCAGCTCCCGCTACGAGCCTCCAAGCGACGGGGAGTGAGACCAACTGCCGCATCAAGTGCCATGTTAAATGGCTGCACAAAGCTGAGGAGGGAGGCAGACGCAACCACTTTTCTAACCTGCGTCAGAGCTCTCATCTCACAAGTTAGAGACCTCAAATTATACGTACGTGTTCAGGAGACCCTCCTCTGTCCACTGGTCCACACGCCAAAGCTCTGACACTTACGGTTCCCATGTAAAAGCTGCATTTTCAGAGGCCTTTTAGAGGCCTGTCACAGCTGAAATCTCCATGAAAACAGCTGTGTGTGGACCAGCTGGCTAGTCACCATGGTAACCGGACCGCTGGAGGAAATCAGCTGATTTGTGACCTTTGACCCACAGAGACAACGAATTTCAAAATAAAATGCCACAGATGGTAAATTGGTGCAGTCTGGAGGATATCAGCCGATTGGTGAACTGTCACTCACTCACTCACACTCACTCTCTCACTCACACAC